>NW_022680787.1:0-75638 GCF_009764315.1 Trachypithecus francoisi
GACAAAAACTAGGTAGAAGCTTTCTGAGAAATTTCTTTTTGATGGGTGATTTCATCACACCGAGTTAAACCTTTGTTTTCTTTGAGCGCATTTGTAGCACTGTTTTTGTTGAATCTGCAAAGTGATATTCGGGAGCTCCTAGAGCCCTACGGTGAAAAAGGAAATAACTTCAGATAAAAACTGGAGAGAAGCTTTTCAAGAAACGGTTTTATGATGTGTGTATTCATCTCATAGTGTTTAAACTTTTTGTTGAATGAGCAGTCTGGCATCACTGTTTTTGTGGTATGCAAGAAGAGATACTTGGGAGCACAATGAAGATTATGGTGAACAGGAAGTATCCTTAGATTTTCACACGAAAGAAGCTTTCTGAGAAACTGCTTTGTTATGGGTGAAATCATCTCACAGAAAAGAAGCTTTCTGAGAAACTGCTTTGTTATGGGTGAAATCATCTCACAGAGTTACACCTTTCTTTTCATTGAGCAGTTTGGTAATCTGCAAAGGGATATTCAGGAGCACAAAGTGTCCAATGGCGATAAAGGAAATAACTTCAGGTAAAAACAGGAGAGAAGCTTTCTGAGAAACCCATTTGTGATATGAGTATTCATCTCATAGAGCTAAATGTTTCTGTTGAAGGAGCACTTTGGCATCACTGATTTTGTGGTGTTTGAGAAGGGATACTTTGGAGCGCATTGAAGCCTATGGTTGTAAAGGAAATAGGCTCATATAACAACTAGAAAGAAGCTTTCTGAGAAACTGCTTTGTGATGTGTTAACTCATCTCATGGAGTTACATGATTCTTTTTATGGAACAGACTGGTAGCAATGTTTTTGGGGAATCAGAAAGGAATAATTTGGATCTCATTCAAGCCAATGGTGACAAAGGAAATATCCTCTGATAAAAACCAGAAAGAAGCTTTCTGAGAAAGTTCTTTGTGATGTGTGAATTCATATCATGGAGTTACACCTTTCTATTCATGGAGTGGTTTGCTATCATTGAATTCCTGGATTCTTCAAGGGGATATTTGGGAACACATAGAGCCTATAGTGAAAAAGGAAATATCCTCAGATAAAAACTAGAAAGAAGCGTTCTGAGAAACTGCTTTGTGATGTGTGAATTCACCTCACAGAGTTACACCATTCCTATCATTGAGCAGTTGGCTAACACTGTTTTCTTGGAATATGCAATAGGATATTTCAGAGATCATTGAAAATTAGGGTGACAAAGGAAATATCCTCAGACAAAAACTAGAAAGAAGGTTTCTGAGAAACTGCTTTGTGATTTGTGAATTCATCTCATAGAGTTACACAATCCCTTTCAAGGAGCAGTTTTGTAGCACTGTTTGTGGGGAATCTGAGAAGGGATATTTTTGATCGCATTGAAGCCTACGGTGACAAAGGAATTATCCTCAGATAAAAAGTAGAAAACAGCTTTCTGAGAAGATTTTCTTTTTGATGTATGCATTCATCTCTCAGAGTAACACCTTTCTTTTCATGGAGCAGCTTGCTAACACTGTTTTTGTGGAATCTGCAAAGGGATATTTGTGAGTGCTTTGAGGCCTATAATGAAAAAGGAAATATCCTCAGATTAAAATGAGAAAGAAGATTTCTGAGAAACTGTTTTGTAATACGTGAATTCATCTCACAGAGCTACACTGCTGTTATCTTTGAGCAGGTTGATAACACTGTTCCCTTGGAATCAGCAATAGGATATTTGGGAGCATCTTGATATCTATTGTGCTAAAGTTAATATCCTTAGATAAAAACCGAAAGGAATCTTTCTGTGAAACTGCTTTGTAATGTGTCAATTCACCTCACAGTGTTACACTATTGCCTTCCTTAAGAACTTTGCTAACACATTTTTCCCGTAATCTGCAATGGGATATTCCAGAGCTCATGGAGGAATATGGTGAAAAAGGAAATATCTGTTAAAAATTAGAAAAAAATATTTCTGAGAAACTACTTTGTTATGTGTCAATTCATCTCAAAGAATTACACCATTATTTCCATGGAGCTGTTAGGTAGCACTCTTTTCGTGGAATCTGAGAGAGGATATTTTGGATCACTGTGCAGCAAATGGAGACAAAGAAAATATACTCAGATAAAAACTAGAAAGAAGCTTTCTGAGAAAGTTCTTTGTGATATGTGAATTTATCTCACAGAGTTAAACTTTTCTTATCATGTATCAGTTTGGTAACACTGTTTTCATGGAATCTGCAATAGGATATTAGGGGACGCACTGCAGCCTATGGTGACAAAGGAAATATCTTCATAAAAAAAACAAAAAGAAGATTTCTGAGAAACTGCTTTGTGATGTGTGAATTCAACTCACAGAGTTACACTGTTCTTTTCATTCATCAGTTTGCTAACACTGCTCTCTTGGAATCTGTAATGGGATATTTCGGAGAACATTGAAGGTTGTTGTGACAAAGAAAATATCCTGAGACATAAAACAGAAAGAAGCTTTCTGAGAAACTGCTTTCCAATTTGTGAATTCATCTCACAATCTTACACGGTTCATTTAATGCAGCAGTTTGGTAGCAGTTTTTCTGGGGAATCAGAGAAGGGATATTTTGGATCACATTGAAGCCTAAAGTGACAAAGGAAATATCCTCAGATAAAAACTAGAAATAAATTTTCTGGGAAAGTTATTTGTGATGTGTGAATTCATTTCACAGAGTTACACCTTTCTTGCTTTGGAGCAGTTTGCTTACACTGTTTTCGTGGAATCCTAAAAGGGATATTTGGGAGCACATTGAGGCCTATGGTGAAAAAGGAAATATCCTCAGATAAAAACTAGAAAGAAGCTTTCTAAGAAACGGCTTTCTGATGTGTTAATTCATCTCATCGAGTTACACAGTACTTCTAATTCAGCAGTTTGGGAACACAGTTATCATGGAATCTGCAAAAGACTATTTCGGAGCACATTGAAGCTTATGGTGACAAAGGAAATATCCTCAGACAAAAAGAAGAAAGAAGCCTTCTGAGAAACTGCTTTGTGATGTGTGAATTCTTCTCACATAGTTACACAATTCTTTTCATGTGTTAGTTCTGTATCACTGTTTTTGGGATAACTGGAGGGGATATTTTAGATTGCATGAAGCCTATGGTGACAAAGGAAATACCCTCAGAAAAACACTAGAAAGAAGCTTTCTGAGAAACTTCTTTGGATGGGTGAATTCATCCCACACAGTTACACCTTACTTTTCATGGAGCAGATTACTTACACTGTTTTCTTGGAATCTGCAAAGGGATATTTGGAGCATATTGAGGTCTATGGTGAAAAAGGAAATATCCTCAGATACAAACTAGAAACAACGTTTCTGAGAAAGTTCTTTGTGATGTGTGAAGTCTTCTCAAAGAGTTACACCTTTCTTTCCATGGAGCAGTTTGCTATCTTTGTGATATCTGCAAAGCAATATTTGGGAGCGTATTTAGGCCTATGGTGAAATAGGAAGTATCCTCAGATAAAAACTAGAAAAAAGCTTTCAGAAAACCTGCTTTGTGATGTGTGAATTCATCTCACAGTTTCACACTGTCCTTTTCATTGAATAGTTTGCTAAAACGGTTTTCTTTGAATGTGCAGTTTGATACGTCGGAGCAAATTGAAGCTTTTGGTGACATAGGAAATATCCTCATAGAAAAAGTAGAAAAAAGCTCTCTGAGAAACCATTTTTGATGTGTTAATTCATCTCACAGAGTTACACGATTCTTCTCATAGAGCAGTTTGATAGTACTCTTTTTGGGGAATCTGAGAAGGGATATTTTGGATGGCATTGAAGACTATTGTGACAAAATAAACAATCTCAGGTAAAAACCAGAAAGAAAGTTTCTGGAAAACTTCTTTGTGATGTGTGAATTCACTCACAGATATACACTATTCTTTTCATGGATCAGTTTGGTAACACTTCTTATTTGGAATCTGAGAAGAGATAGTTTGGATTGCATTGAAGCCTATGGTGACAAAGGAAATATCACCAGATGAAAACTAGAAAGAAATTTTCTGAGAAAGTTCTTTGTGTTTCTAGTTATTTCTAGTTTTTATCTGAGGATATTTCCTTTGTCACCATAAGCTTAAATGCGCTCCAAAATATCCCATTGCAGATTCCAAGAAAACTCTGTGAATTCATCTCACAGAGTTACACTTTTCTTTTCATGGAGTAGTATGCTAACACTCTTATCGCGTAATCTGCAAAAGGATATTTGGGAGTGCATTGAGACTTATAGTGACAAAGAAAATATCCTCAGGTAAAAATTAGAAAGAAACTTTCTTTTTTTTTATTTTTATTTTTTTATTTTTGAGACGTAGTCTTGCTCTGCCACCCAGGCTGGAGTGCAGTGGCCGGATCTCAGCTCACTGCAAGCTCCGCCTCCCAGGTTTACTCCATTCTCCTGCCTAAGCCTCCCGAGTAGCTGGGACTACAGGCGCCCGCCTCGTCGCCCGGCTAGTTTTTTGTATTTTTAAGTAGAGACAGGGTTTCACCGTATTAGCCAGGATGGTCTCGATCTCCTGACCTCGTGATCCGCCCATCTTGGCCTCCCAAAGTGCTGGGATTACAGGCTTGAGCCACCGCGCCCGGCCTAGAAAGAAACTTTCTAGGAAACTGCTTTGCGATGTGTGAATTCATCTCATAGAGTTATCCCATTCTTTTAATTAACTGTTAGATAACACTGTTTTCGTGAAATCTGCAAAAGGATATTTAGGAGTACACTGAAGTCTTTGGTGACAAAAGAAATATCCTCAGATAAAAAACCAGAAAGAACCTTTCTGAGAAGCTGCTTTGTGACGTGTGAATTCATCTCACAGAATAACAACGTTCTTTTTGTTGAGCAGTTTGCTAACATTGTTTTCGTGGAATTTTCAAAGGGGGCCTATGAGGAAAAAGGAAATATGCTCAGATAAAAACTAGAAAGAAGCTTTTGAGAAACTGCTTTGTGGAATATGAATTCGTCCCACAGTGTTACACTGTTCCTTTCATTGAGTAGTTTGATAAAACTGTTTTCTTGGAATCTGCAATGGGATATTTTGGAGCACATTTAAGCTTATGGTGACAAAGGAAATATCCTCAGATAAAAACTAGAAATAAGATTTCTGAGAACGTTCTCTGTGATGTGTGAGTTCATCTCACAGAATAACCCCGTTCTTTCCATGGAACAGTTTGCTAACTCTCTTTTTGTGGAATCTACAAAGGGATATTTGGGAGCGCATTGAGGCCTTTGGTGAAAAAACAAATATCCTCAGATAAAAACTAGAAAGAAGATTTCTGAAAAACTGCTTTGTCATGTGTGAATTCATCTCTCAGAGTTACAGATTTCTTTTCATGCGGTAATTTGCTAACCCTGTATTTGTGGAATCTGCAAAGGAATATTTGGGAACACGTTGGGCCTATGGTGAAAACTGGAGTATCCTCTGAAAAAAACTAGAAAGAAGCTTGCTGAGAAACTGCTTTGTGGTGTGTGAATTCATCTCACAGAGTTACACCTTTCTTTCTATTGAGCAGTCTTCTAACACTGTTGTCATGGAATCTGCAAAGGGCTATTTGGAAGAGCTTTGAGGCCTAGGGTGAAAAAGAAAATGCCCTCAGATAAAAACTAGAAAGATGCTTTCTGAGAAACTGCTTTGTGATATGTTAATTTCTCACAGAATTGCACTGTACCTTTCATTGAGCAGTTTGATAACACTGTTTCATGGAACCTGCGATAGGATATTTGGGAGCACATTGAAGCCCATGGTGAAAAAGGGAATATCCTCAGATAAAACCTGGAAAGAATCTTTCTTAGAAACTGTTTGGTGATTTGTGAATTCATCTCATAGAGTTACACAATTGTTTTCATGGATCAGTTGCTTAGCCCTATTTTTCGAGAATCTGAGAAGGGATATTTTGTATTGCATTGAAGCCTATGGTGACAAAGGAAATATTCTCAGTCTAAAACTACAAAGAAACTTTCTGAGAAAGATCTTTATGATTTGTGAATTCATCTCACAGATGTAGGCTGTTTTTTTCATTGAGCAGTTTAATAACACTGTCTTCCTCAAGCTTTAACAGGATATTTCAGAGCTCATTGAAGTCTATGGTGACAAAGGAAATAGCCTCAGAAAAAAAAACAAAAAGAAGCTTTCTGAGAGACTGTTTTGTGATGTGTGAAATCATCTCACAGAGTTTCAACGTTCTTTTCATTTAGCCGTATGATAACACTGTTTCCTTGGAATCTGCAATAGGATATTTGGGAGCACATTGAAGCTTATGGTGACAAAGAAAATATCCTAATAGAAAAACCAAAAAGAATCTTTCTGAGAAACTGCTTTGTGATGTGTGAATTCAAGTCACAGAGTTACGCCATTCTTTTCATTGAGCAGTTTGCTGACAGTTTTCTTGGAATGTGCAATGGGATATTTAGGAGCGCATTGAAGCTTATTGTGACTACGGAAATATCCTCAGACAAATAAAGAATGAAAATTTCTGAGAAACTCCTTTGTGATTTGTGAATTCATCTCCCAGAGTAACAGAATCCCTTTCATGTATCACTTTGATAGCACTGTTTCAGGGGAGACTGAAAAGGGACATTTTGGATCACATTGAAGCCTATGGTGACTGAGGAAATATCCTCAGATAAAAACTGAAAAGAAGCTTTGTGAGACACTGCTTTGTGATTTGTGAATTCATCTCACAGAGTCACACAATTCTTTTCATGGAGTAGTTTGGTAGCATGGTTTTTGTGGAATCAGAGAAGGGATATTTTGGATTGCATTGAAGACTAAGGTGACTAAGGAAATATCCTCAGATAAAAACTAGATGGAAGCTTTCTGAGAAATTTCTTTGTGATGCCTGAATTCACCTCATAGAGATACATCTTTCTTTTCATGGAGCATTTTGCTAACATGGTTTTCGTGGAATCTGCAAAGGGATATTTGCAAACGCATTGAGGACCATAGTGAAAAAGCAGATATCCTTATAGAAAAGTGAGAAAGAAGTTTTCTGAGAAAATGCTTAGTGATGTCTGAATTCATCTCACAGAGTTACACTATTCTTTTCATTGAGCAGTTTGCTAACACTGTTTTCTTGGAATCTGCTCGGCATATTTCAGAGCGCATTGAAGCCTATTGTTAAAAATTAAGCCGGGTGTGGTGGCTCAAGCCTGTAATCCCAGCACTTTGGGAGGCCGAGATGGGCGGATCACGAGGTCAGGAGATGGACACCATCCTGGCTAACATGGTGAAACCCCGTCTCTACTAAAAAATACAAAAAACTAGCCAGGCGAGGTGGCGAGCACCTGTGGTCCCAGCTACCTGAAAGGCTGAGGCAGAAAAATGGCATAAACCCAGGAGGTGGAGCTTGCAGTGAGCTGAAATCCTGCCACTGCACTCCAGCCTGGGCGACAGAGCCAGACTCCGTCTCAAAAAAAAAAAAAAAAAAAATTAAATATGTGCAGACCAAAACAGGAAAGAGGCTTTTTAGAAACTCCTTTGTGATTTGTGAATTCATCTCACAGTGTTACACGATGTTTTCAATGGATCAGTTTGATAGCACTGTTTTTGAGGGAATCTGAGGAGGGATATTTTGGATTGCATTGAAGCCTATGATGTCAAAGGAAATATCCTCAGAAAAAAAATTGAAGCAAGCTTTGTGAGAAACTGCTCTGTGATGTGAAAATTCATCTCACAGAGTTACACCTTTCTTTTCATGGAGCAGTTTGCTAACACTGTTTTCGTAGTATCTGCAAAGGGATATCTGAGAGTGTTTTGAGGCCTATGGTGAAAAAGGAAATATGCTCAGATTAAGTCCAGAAAGAAGCTTTCTGAGAAACTGCTTTGTGATGAGTGAATTCATCTCACAGAGTTACACCGTTTTTTTCTTTGAGCCTTTTGAAAACAGTGTTTTCGTGGAATCTGCAAAAGGATATTTCTGAGTGCATTGAAGCCTATGATGACAAACGAAATATCCCCATAGAAAAACCAAAAAGAAGCTTTCTGAGAAACTTCTTTGTGATGTTGGAATTCAACTCCAGAGGTACTGACTTCTTTTTATTGAATTGTTTCCTAACACTGTTTTCTTGAAATATATGATCGGATACTTTGGAAAGCATTGAAGCTTATTGCTAAAAAGTAAATATCCTCAGACAAAAACCAGAAAGAAACATTCTGAGAAACTGCTGTGTGATTTGTGAATTCATCACACAGGGTTACATGATTCTTTTCATGGATCAGTTTGACGTCTCTGTTTTTGGGGAATCTGGGAAGGGATATTTTGGATCACATTGACGCATATGGTGATAAAGGTAATATCCTCAGATAAAATCAAGAAAGAAGCTTCCTGAGAAAGTTCTTTGTGATGTGTGAACTCATCTCACAGAGTTACACCTTTCCTTTCATGGAGCAGTTTACCAACACTGTTATTGTGGAATCTGCATAGTGATATTTGTGAGCACATTGAGGCCTATGTTGAAAAAGGAAATATTGTCAGATAAAAACTAGAAAGAAGCTTTCTGAGAAACTGCTTTGTGATGTTGAATTCATTTCACAGAGCTACATTGTTCTTTTCTTTGAGCCATTTGATAACACAGTTTTTGTGGAGTCTGCTGTAGGATATTTGAGAGTGCATTGAGCCTATTTTGACAAAGAACATATCCCTATAGATAAACCAAAAGGAAACTTTCTGAGAAACTGCTTTGTGATGTGGGAATGCAATTCACAGTGTTACCCAGTGCTTTTCATTGAGCAGTGCACTAGCGCCATATTCCTGGATCCACAATAGGACATTTTGAAGTGCAGTGTAACTTATTGTCAAAAAGTAAATATCCACAGACAAAAGTTAAAAAGAAACATTTTGCGAAATTGCACTGTGAATTAATCTCACAGAGTTACACGATTCTTTTCATGGATCAGTTTGATAGCGCTTTTTCTGGGGAAACTTTGAAGGGATATTTTGGATTGCATTGAAGCCTATGGTGACAGCTGAAATATCCTCAGATAAAAAGTAGAGAGAAGCTTACTGAGAAAGTCCTTCATGATGTGTGAATACATCTCAGAGAGTTACACCTCTTTTTTCATGGAGCTGATTGCTAATACACTTTTCATGGAATCTTCAAAGTGATATTTGGGAACACATTGAGGACTATGGTGGAAAAAGAAATATCCACAGATAAAAACAGGAAAGAAGCTTTCTGAGAAGTTTCTTTGTGATTTGTGAATTCATCTCACAGAGACACATTTCTTTACAAGGTGCAGCTTGTTAACACTGTTTTTGTGTTCCAACATAGTCTTCATGAAGCAGTTTGTTAACACTG
This sequence comes from Trachypithecus francoisi, assembly GCF_009764315.1. Classification (NCBI taxonomy): domain Eukaryota; kingdom Metazoa; phylum Chordata; class Mammalia; order Primates; family Cercopithecidae; genus Trachypithecus; species Trachypithecus francoisi. Next base: position 9,282 of record NW_022680787.1, read on the forward strand.
TTTTCATGGAATCTGTAAATTGATATTTCGGAGCGCTTTGAGGCCTATGGTGAAAAAGGAAATATCCACAGATAAAAACTGCGAAAAGCGTTCTGAGAAACTACACTATGATGAGTGAATGTAACTCACAGAGTTACGCTTTCCTCTTCATTGATCAGTTTTCTAACACAGTTTTCTTGAAATCTACAATGGGATATTTCTTAGCGCAATGAAGCTTACGGTGACAAAGGAAATATCCCCAGATAAAAACGTGAAAGAAGCTGTCTGAGAAATTGCTTTCTGATATGTGACTTCAAATCACAGACTTACATCACTATTGCGTCCAACTGTTCGCTAGCGCTGATTTTTTTGGAGTGTGAGAACTGATATTTCGGATGGGTTTGAAGAGTATAAGGACAAAGGAAATATCCTCAGAGAAAAATCAGAGTGAACCTTTCTCAGAAACTGCTGTGTGATATGTAAATTCTTCTCACAGATTTACACTTACGTTTCATGCAGCAGTCTAGTACCACTATCTTTGGGGAGTCTGACAAGAGAATTTATGGTTTGCATTGAGGCCCACCTTGAGGACTATGGTGGAAAAGAAATATCCACAGATAAAAACAGGAAAGAAGCTTTCTGAGAAGTTTCTTTGTGATTTGTGAATTCATCTCACAGAGACACATTTCTTTACAACGTGCAGCTTGTTAACACTGTTTTTGTGTTCCAACATAGTCTTCATGAAGCAGTTTGCTAGTACAGTTTTCATGGAATCTGTAAAGTTATATTTCGGAGCGCTTTGAGGTCTATGGTGAAAAAGGAAATACCCAGAGATAAAAACTGCAAAAAAGTTTTCTGAGAAACTGCATTGTGATGTGTGAATGCAACTCAGAGAGTTACACTTTTCTCTTCATTGATCAGTTTGTAAACACAGTTTTCTTGAAATCTACAAAGGGATATTTCTAAGCACAATGAAGCTTACGATGACAAAGGAAATATCCTGAGATAAAAACGTGAAGGAAGCTTTCTGAGAAATTGCTTTGTGATAGGTGAATTCTTCTCACAGTGTTACATTTACGTTTCATGGAGCAGTCTATTACCACTGTCTTTGGGGAGTCTGAAATGGGATACTTTTGTTCGCATTGAGGTCCATGCTGAAAAAGAAAATATCCTCAATTAAAAACATGAAAGAGGCTTTCTGAGAAACTGCTTTGGGATTTGTGAATTCATCTCACAGAGTTACAACATAGTCTTAATCAAGCAGTTTGCTAAAACAGTTTTCCTAGAATCTATAAAGTTATATTTCAGAGCGCTTTGAGGCCTATGGTGAAAAAGGAAATATCCACAGGTAAAAACTACGAAGAAGCTTTCTGAGAACCTGCAGTGTGATGTGTCAATGCAACTCACAGAGTGACACTTTTCTCTTCATTGATCAGTTTGCTAACACAGTTTCCTTAAAATCTGCAAAGGGATATTTCTTAGTGCAAGGAAGCTTACGGTGACAAGGGAAATATCCTCAGAAAAAAAAGGTGAAAGAATCTTTCTGAGAAAATTGCTTGAGATGTGTGAATTCATCTCACAGAGATCTACCGTTCTCTTCAAGAAGCCGTTCGCGAGGTCTGTTCTCGTGGCATCTGCATTGTGATATTTGAGAGGGCATAAAGGGCTATGGTGAAAAGGGAAATATCATCAAATAAGAAATGAAAAGAAGCGCTCTGACAAACTGCATTGTGATGTGTTAATGCAATTCACAGAGTTCCACTTTTCTCTTTCTTGATCAGTTTGCTAACACAGTTTTCTTGAAATCTGCAATGGGATATTTCTTAGCACAAAGAAGCTTATGGTGACAAAGGAAATATCCTCAGATAAAAACCTGAAAGTAGCTGTATGAGAAACTGTCTTGTGATGTGTGAATTATTCTAACAGAGATACACTTAACTTTCATGGAGCAGTGTAGTACCACTATCTTTGGGGAGTCTGACAGAGATATTATAGTTCACATTGAGGCCCACGATGAAAAAGGAAATATCCACAAATAAAAACGTGAAAGAAGTTTTCTGAGTAACTTCTTTGTGATATGTGAATTCACCTCACAGAGTTCCAACTTAGTCTTCATGAAGCAGTTTGCTAACACAGTTTTCGTGGAATCTGTAAAGTGATATTTCAGAGCACTTTGAAACCTTTGGTGAAAAAGGAAATATCCACAGATAAAAATTGCGAAGAAGCATTCTGAGAAACTGCACTGTGATCAGAGAATGCAACTCACAGAGTTAGGCTTTCCTGTTCCTTGATCGGTTTGCTAACACAGTTTTCTTGAAATCTGCAAAGGAGTATTTCTTAGCGCAATGAAGCTTATGGTGACAAAGGAAATATCCTCAGATAAAAACGTGAAAGAAGCTGTCTGAGAAATTGCTTTCTGATATGTGACTTCATCTCACAGACTTACACCACTAATTTGTCCAGCTGTTTGCTAGCCCTGATATTGTGGACCCTGAGAACTGATATTTCAGATGGGTTTGAAGAGTATAAGGACAAAGGAAATATCCTCAGAGAAAAACCAGAGTGAACCTTTCTCAGAAACTGCTTTGTGATGTGTGAATTCTTCGCACAGATTTACACTTACGTTTCATGCAGCAGTCTAGTACCACTATCTTTGGGGAGTCTGACAAAGGATATTATGGTTTGCATTGAGGCCTACACTGAAAAAGGAAATATCTTAAACATGAAAGAAGCTTTCTAAGAAACATCTTTGTGATATGTGAATTCATCTCACAGAGTTCCAACTTAGTCTTCATGAAGCAGTTTGCTAACACAGTTTTCGTGGAATCTGTAAAGTTATATTTTGGAGCGCTTTGAGGCCTATGTTGAAAAAGGAAATATCCAGAGATAAAAACTGCGAAGATGTGTTCTGGGAAAGTGCATTGTGATGTGGGAATGCAACTCAGAGAGTTACACTTTTCTCTTCATTGATCACTTTGTAAACACAGTCATCTAGAAATCTGCAAAGGGATGTTCTAAGCACAATGAAGCTTACGGTGACAAAGGAAATATCCTGAGAAAAACCGTGAAGAAAGCTTTCTGAGAAATTGCTTTGTGATAGGTGAATTCTTCTCACAGATTTGCACTTACGTTTCATGGAGCAGTCTATTACCACTGGAGAGTCTGAAAAGGGATAATTTTGTTCGCATTGAGATCCATAGTGAAAAAGGAAATATCCTCAATTAAAAACATGAAAGAAGCTTTCTGAGAAACTGCTTTGTGATATGTGAATTCACCTCACAGAGTTACAACTTAGTCTTCATCAAGTAGTTTGCTAACACAGTTTTCCTGGAATTTATAAAGTTATATTTTGGAGCGCTTTGAGGTCTATGGTGAAAAAGGAAATACCACAGATAAAAACTGCGAAGAAGCATTCTGAGAAACTGCATTGTGATGTGTGAATGCAACTCACGGAGTGACACTTTTCTCTTCATTGATTAGTTTGCTAACACAGTTTTCTTGAAATCTGCAATGGGATATTTCTTAGCACAAAGAAGCTTATGCTGACAAAGGAAATATCCTCAGATAAAAACCTGAAAGAAGCTTTCTGAGAAACTGTTTTATGATGTGTGAATTCTTCTCACAGAGATACACTTACGTTTCATGGAGCAGTCTAGTCCCACTATCTTGGGGAGTCTGACACGGGATATTATGGTTGGCACTGAGACCTATGCAGAAAAAGGACATATCCTCAGTTAAAAAAGTAAAAGAAGCTTTCTGAGAAACTTCTTTGTGATATGTGAGTTCATCTCACGGAGTTCCAACATAGTCTTCATGAAGCAGTTTGCTAACACTGTATTCGTGGAATATGTAAAGTGATATGTTGGAGCTCTTTGAGGCCTATAGTGAAAAAAGAAATATCCACAGATAGAAACTGCGAAGAAGCGTTCCGACAGACTGCATTGTATTGTGTGAATGCAATTCACAGAGTGACACTTTTCTCTTCATTGATCAGTTTGCTAACACAGTTTTCCTGGATTTTATAAAGTGATATTTCGGAGCGCATTGAGGCCTATGGTGAAAAAGGAAATATCCACAGATAAAAACTGCGAAGAAGCGTTCTGACAAACTTCACTGTGATGGATGAATACAACTCACAGAGTGACGCTCTTCTCCTCATTGATCAGTTTGCTAACACAGTTTTCGTGAAATCTGCAAAGGGATATTTCTTAGCGTAAGGAAGCTTATGGTGGCAAGGGAAATATCCTCAGAAAAAAAGGTGAAAGAATCTTTCTGAGAAACTTCCTTGAGAAATGTGAATTCATCTCATGGAGATCCACCTTTCTCTTCATGAAGCCGTTCGCTAAGTCTGTACTCGTGTAATCTGCATTGTGATATTTGGGAGGGCATAAAGGGCTATGGTGAAAAGGGAAATATCGTCAAATAAGAAATGAAAAGAAGCGCTCTGACAAACTGCATTGTGATGTGCTAATGCAATTCACAGAGTTCCTCTTTTCTCTTTCTTGATCAGTTTGCTAACACAGTTTTCTTGATATCTGCAATGGGATATTTCTCAGCGCAATGAAGCTTATGCTGACCAAGGAAATATCCTCAGATAAAAACATGAAAGAAGCTTTCTGAGAAACTGTTTTGTGATGTGTGACTTCTTCTCACAGAGATACACTTACCTTTCATGGAACAGTCTAGTCCCACTATTGTTGGGAAGTCTGACACGAGATAATATGGTTCGCATTGAGGCCCATGATGAAAAAGGAAATATCTTTAATTAAAAACATGAAAGGAGCTTTCTAAGAAACATCTTTGTGATATGTGAATTCATCTCACAGAGTTCCAACTTAGTCTTCATGAAGCAGTTGGCTAACACAGTTATCGTGGAATCTGTAAAGTGATATTTTGGAGTGCTTTGAGGCCTATGCTGAAAAGGGAAATATCCAAAGATAAAAACGGTGAAGAAGTGTTTTGAGAAACTGCATTGTGCTGTGTGAATGCAACTCAGAGAGTTACACTTTTCTCTTCATTGATCAGTTTGTAAACACAGGTTTCTTGAAAGATGCAAAGGGATATTTCTAAGCGCAATGAAGCTTACAGTGACAAAGGAAATATCCTGAGATAAAAATGACAAGGAAGCTTTCTGAGAAATTGCTTTCTGATATGTGAGTTCATCTTACAATGTTACACCACTATTTCGTGCAGCCGTTTGCTAGCCCTGATTTTGTGGATTCTGAGAACTTATATTTCGGATGGTTTTGAAAAGTATAAGGACAAAGGAAATATCCTCAGAGAGATTCCGGAATGAAGCTTTCTGAAAAAATGGTTTGTGCCGTCTTAATTCATCTCACAGAGTTACAACCACTCTTTCATAGATGAGTTTGCTAGTGCTGATACTGTATAACTCTGAAGTGATGCCTTGGATTTCTTTGAATCCCATGGTGAATGCAGGGTGAATACAGGGTGAATAATGCAATATTCTCAGACTAAAACTGCAGAGAAAACTTCTCAGAAACTGCTTTGTTGTGCGTGAATTCAGCTCACTGAGTTCCATCATTGTTTTCATTGAGATGCTTGCTCACAGTGTTTTGGCAGGATCTGCAATGAGACACACGGGGGCGCGCTAAGACCACAAATAGCCTCATCTCTAAAGAGAAAGAAGCTTTCTGAGAAACTGCCTTGTGATGTGTGAATTCAATCCTCTGAGTTCCACGTGTATTTCTTGGAGCCATTTGCTATCGCTGTTTTTGTGGAATCTGAGAACTGATATTTCGGATTGCTTTGAAGGCTATACGGCCAAAGGAAATGTCCTCAAATAAAAACGAGAAAAAAGCCTTCTGAGAAACTTCCTTGAGATGTGTGAATTCATCTAACAGAGTTCAACACTTCCCTTCATGAAGCCGTTCGTTAAGATTGCTCTCGTGCTTTCTGGAAAGTGATATCTGGGAGGGCGTAGAGGGCTATGGTGACAAAGGAAATATGGTCAGATAAAAACTGAAAAGAAGCGTTCTGAGAAACTGAACTGTGATAAGTGAATGCAACTCAGAGAGGTACGCTTTCCTCTTCATTAATCAGTTTGCTAACACAGTTTTCTTGAACTCTGCAATGGGCTACTTCTTAGAGCAATGAAGCTTACGGTGACAAAGGAAATATTCTGAGACGAAACGTGAAAGACGTTTGCCAAGAAAGTGTTTTTTGATATGTGAAGTCACCTCACAGAGTTCCAACTTAGTCTTCATGAAGCAGTTGGTTAACACAGTTTTCGTGGAATCTGTAATGTGATATTTTGGAGTGCTTTGAGGCCTATGGTGAAAAAGGAAATATCCACAGGTAAAAACTGCAAAGAAGTGTTCTGAGACACTGCATTGTGATGTGTGAATGCAACTCAGAGAGTTACACTTTTCTCTTCATTGATCAGTTTGTAAACACAGTTTTCTTGAAATCTGCAAAGGGATATTTCTAAGTGCAATGAAGCTTAAGGGAACAAAGGAAATATCCTGAGACAAAACCATGAAGGACGCTTTCTGAGAAATTGCTTTGTGATAGGTGAATTCTTCTCACAGACTTACACTTACGTTTCATGGAGCAGTGCATTACCACTGTCTTTGAGAAGTCTGAAATGGGATATTTTGTTCACTTTGAAGTCCATGCTGAAAAAGGAAATGTCTGCAATTAAAAACGTGAAAGAAGCTTTCCAAGAAACTGCTTTGGGATTTGTGAATTCATCTCACAGAGTTACAACTTAGTCTTCATCAAGCAGTTTGCTAACACAGTTTTCGTGTAATCTATAAAGTGATATTTCGGAGCGCTTTGAGGCCTATGATGAAGAAGGAAATATCCACAGATAAAAACTGCGAAGAAGCATTCTGAGAAACAGCATTGTGGTGTGTGAATGCAACTCACAGTGACACTTTTCTATTCATTGATCAGTTTGCCAACACAGTTTCCTTAAAATCTTCAATGGGATATTTCTTAGTGCAATGAAGCTTATGGTGACAAAGGAAATATCCTCAGATAAAAACCTGAAAGAAGCTTTCTGAGAAACTGTTTTGTGATGTGTGAATTCTTCTCACAGAGATACACTTACGTTTCATGGAGCAGTCTAGTACCACTATCTTTGGGGAGTCTGACACGGGATATTATGGTTGGCACTGAGACCTATGCAGAGAAAGGACATATCCTCAATTAAAAACGTGAAAGAAGCTTTCTGAGTAACTTCTTTATGATATGTGAATTCATCTCACAGAGTTCCAACATAGTCTTCATGAAGCAGTTTGCTAACACTGTTTTCGCGGAATCTCTAAAGTGATATTTCGGAGTGCTTTGAGGCCTATGGTGAAAAAAGAAATATCCACAGATAGAAACTGCGAAGAAGCGTTCTGAGAAACTGCATTGTGATGTGTGAATGCAACTCACAGAGTGACACTTTTCTCTTCATTGATCAGTTTGCTAACACAGTTTTCTTGAAATCTGCAAAGGAATGTTTCTTAGCGCAAGGAAGCTTATGGTGACAAGGGAAATATCCTCAAAAAAAAAGGTGAAAGAATCTATCTGAGAAACTTCCTTTAGACATGTGAATTCGTCTCACGGAGATCCACCTTTCTCTTCATGAAGCCGGTCGCTAAGTCTGTTCTCGTGGAATCTGCATTGTGATATATGGGAGGGTATAAAGGACTATGGTGAAAAAGGAAATATCGTCAGATAAAAAATGAAAAGAAGCGTTCTGACAAACTGCATTGTGATGTGTTAATGCAATTCACAGAGTTTCACTTTTCTCTTCATTGATCAGTTTGTAAACACAGTTTTCTTGATATCAGCAAAGGGATATTTCTGAGCACAATGAAGCTTACGGTGACAAAGTAAATATCCTGAGATAAAAACGTGAAGAAAGCCTTCTGAGAAATGGCTTTCTGATATGTTTACTTCATCTCACAAAGTTATACCACTATTTCGTGCAGCCGTTTGCTAGCCCTGATTTTGTGGATGCTGAGAACTGATATTTCGGATGGTTTTGAAAATTATAAGGACAAAGGAAATATCCTCAGAAAGAATCCGGAGTGAAGCTTTCTGAGAAACTGGTTTGTGCTGTTTAATACATCTCACAGAGTTACAACCACTCTTTCACAGATGAGTTTGCTAGTGCTGATATTGTATAACTTGAAAGTGATGCCTGGATTTCGTTGAATCCCAGGGTGAATACAGGGTGAATAATGCAATATTCTCAGACTAAAACTGCAGAGAAGCCTTCTCAGAAACTGCTTTGTTGAGGTTGAATTCAGCTCACTGAGTTCCATTATTGTTTTCATTGAGATGCTTGCTCACAGTGTTTTGGCAGGATTTGAAATGAGACACACGGGGGCGCTCTAAGACCACAAATAGCTTCATCTCTAATGAGAAACAAGCTTTCTGAGAAACTGCGTTGTGATGTGTGAATTCAAAGCTATGAGTTACAAGTGTATTTCGTGGAGCCGTATGCTATCGCTGTTTTTGTGGAATCTGAGAACAGAGATTTCAGATCGCTTTGAAGACTATACGGCCAAAGGAAATGTCCTCAGATAAAAACGAGAGAAAAGCCTTCTGTGAAACTTCCTTGAGATGTGTGAATTCATCTAACAGAGTTCCACATTTCTCTTCCTGAAGCCATTCGTTAAGACTGCTCTCGTCGTGCCTGCAAAGTGATACCGGGGAGGGCGTAGAGGGCTATGGTGACAAAGGAAATATGGTCAGATAAAAACTGAAAAGAAGCGTTCTGAGAAACCGAATTGTGATAAGTGATACACTTTCATGGAGCAGTCTAGTCCCCCTATCTTTGGGGAGTCTGACACGGGATATTATGGTTCGCATTGAGGCCTATGATGGAAGTGGAAATATCCTCAAATAAAAACGTGAGAGACGGTTTCTGAGTAACTTCTTTGTGATATGTGAATTCACCTCACAGAATTCCAACTTAGTCTTCATGAAGCAATTTGCTAACAGTTTTCGTGGAATCTGTAAAGTGATATTTTGGAGCGCTTTGAGGCCTATGTTGAAAAAGGAAATATCCACAGATAAAAACTGTGAAGAAGCGTTCTGAGAAGCTGCATTGTAATGTGTGAATGCAACTCACAGAGTGACACTTTTCTCTTCATTGATCAGTTTGCCAACAAAGTTTTCTTCAAATCTGCAATATGATATTTCTTACCGCAAAGAAGCTTATGATGAGAAAGTATATATCCTCAGATAACCACCTGAAAGAAGATTTCAGATAAACTTTTTTGTGATGTGTGAATTCTTCTCACAGAGGTACACTTACATTTCACGGAGCAGTCTAGTCCCACTATCTTTGGGGAGTCTGACACGGGATATTATGGTTAGCACTGAGACCTATGCTGAAAAAGGACATATCCTCAAGTAAAAACGTGAAAGAAGCTTTCTGAGTAACTTTTTGTGATATGTGAATTCATCTCACAGAATTCCAACATAGTCTTCAGGAAGCAGTTTGCTAACACTGTTTTCATGGAATCTGTAAAGTGATATTTTGGAGCGCTTTGAGGCCTATGGGGAAAAAAGAAATATCCACAAATAAAAACTGCGAAGAAGCGAAGAAGCGTTCTGAGAAACTGCATTGTGATGTGTGAATGCAACTCACAGAGCGACACTGTTCTCTTCATTGATCAGTTTGCTAACACAGTTTTCTTGAAATCTGCAAAGGGATATTTCTTAGCGCAAGAAGCTTATGGTGACAAGGGAAATATCCTCAGGAAAAAAGGTGAAAGAAGCTTTCTGAGAAACTTAATTGAGATGTTTGAATTCATCTCACAGAGATCCACCTTTCTCTTCATGAAGCCGTTCACTAAGTCTGTTCTCGTGGCATCTGCATTGTGGTATTTGGGAGGGCATAAAGGGCTATGATGAAAAAGGAAATATCATCAGATAAAAAATGAAAAGAAGCGTTCTGACAAACTGCATTGTGATTTGTTAATGCAATTCACAAAGTTCCACTTTTCTCTTCATTGATCAGTTTGTTAACACAGTTTTCTTGAAATCTACAATGGGATATTTCTTAGTGCAATGCAGCCTATGCTGACAAAGGAAATATCCTCAGATTAAAAACCTGAAAGAAGCTTTCTGAGAAACTGTTCTGTGATGTGTGAATTCTTCTCACAGAGATACACTTATCTTTCATGGAGCAGTCTAGTACCCCTATCTTTGGGGTGTCTGACACGGGATATCATGGTTCACATTGATTCCCATTCTGAAAAAGGAAATATCCTCAATTATAAACGTGAAAGAAGCTTTCTGAGTAACCTCTTTGTGATATGTGAATTCAACTCACAGAGTTTAAACTTAGTCTTCATGAAGCAGTTTGCTAACACTGTTTTCGTGGAATCTGTAAAGTGATATTTCAGAGCGCTTTGAGGCCTATGGTGAAAAAGGAAAATATACAGATAAAAACTGTGAACAAGCATTCTGAGAAATTGTACTGTGATGAATGAATGCAATTCACAGAGTTACACTTTGCTCTTCATTGATCAGTTTGCTAACACAGTTTTCTTGAAATCTGCAATGGATATTTCTTAGCGCAATGAAGGTTATGGTGACAATGGAAATATCCTCAGATAAAAAGGTGAAAGAAGCTTTCTGAGAAATTGCTTTCTGATATGTGACTTCATCTCACACATTTACACCATTATTTCGTCCAACTGTTTTCTAGCCCTGATTTTGTGGATTCTGAGAACTGATATTTCGGATGGCTTTGAAGTGCATAAGGACAGAGGAAATATCCTCAGAAAAAAACCGCAGTGAACCTCTCTGAGAAACTGCTTTGTGATACGTGAATTTTTCTCACAGAGTTACACTTACGTTTCATGCAGCAGTCTAGTACCACTATCTTTGTGGAGTCTGACAAGTGATATTATAGTTCGCATTGAGGCCTATGCTGAAAAAGGAAATATCTTCAATTAAAAACATGAAAGAAGCTTTCTTAGAAACATCTTTGTGATGTGTGAATTCATCTCACAGAGTAACAACTTAGTCTACATCAAGCAGTTTGCTAACACAGTTTTCCTGGAATCTATAAAGTGATATTTCGGAGTGCTTTGGGGCCTATGCTGAAAAAGGAATTATCCAGAGGTTAAAACTGCGAAGAAGCATTCTGAGAACCTGCAGTGTGATGTGTGAATACAACTCACAGGGTGCCACTTTTCTCTTCATTGATCAGTTTGCTAACACAGTTTTCTTGAAATCTGCAAAGGGATATTTCTTAGTGCAATGAAACTTACAGTTACAAGGGTATAGCCTCAGATAAAAACCTGAAAGAATTTTTCTGAGAAACTTCCTTGAGATGTGTGAATTCATCTCACAGAGATCCACCTTTCTCTTCATGAAGCTGTTCGCTAAGTGTGTTCTCGTGGAAACTGCAATGTGATATTTGGGAGGGCATAAAGTGCTATGCTGAAATAGGAAACATCCTCAGATAAAAATGAAAGAAACGTTCTGAGAAACTGCATTGTGATGTGTTAATGGAATTCACAGAGTTCCACTTTTCTCTTCATTGATTAGCTTGTTAGCACAGTTTTCTTGAAATCTGCAATGGAATATTTCTTAGCACAATAAAGCTTACGGTGACAAAGAAAATATCCTGAGATAAAAACGTGAAAGAAACTTTCTGAGAAATTTCTTTCTGATATGTGACTTTATCTCACAGAGTTACACCACTATTTTGTCCAGCTCTTTGCTAGCCCTGATTTTGTGGAGTCTGAGAATTGATATTTTGGATGGGTTTGAAGAGTATAAGGACATAGGAAATATCCTCAGAGAAAAACCGGAGTGAACCTTCCTGAGAAACCTCTTAGTGATGTGTGAATTCTTCTCACAGAGTTACACTTACGTTTCATGGAGCAGTCTAGTACCACTACCTTTTGGGAGTCTGACACGGGATATTATGGTTCTCTTTGAGGCCTACGCTGAAAAAGGAAATATCCTCAATCAAAAACGTATAAGAAGCTGTCTAAGAAACTTCTCTGTGATATGTGAATTCATCTCACAGATTTCCAACTTAGTCTTCATGAAGCAGTTTGCTAACAGATTCCGTGGAATCTTTAAAGTGATATTTTGGAGCACTTTGAGGCCTATGGTGAAAAAGGAAATGTCCAGAGATAAAAACTGTGAAGACACTTTCTGAGAAACTGAATTGTGATGTGTGCATGCAACTCCCAGAGTTACACTTTTCTCTTCATTGATCAGTTTGCTAACAAAGTTTTCTTGAAATCTGCAATGGGATATTTCTTAGCACAATGAAGCTTACAGTGACAAAGGAAATATTTCCAGATAAAAACATGAAAGAAGCTTTCTGAGAAATTGCTTTCTGATATGTGACTTCATCTCACAAAGTTACACCACTATTTTGTGCAGCCGTTTGCTAACCCTGTGTTGGTGGATTCTGAGAACTGATATTTCGGATGATTTTGAAAAGTATAAGGACAAAGGAAATATCCTCAGAGAATTCGGAAAGAAGCTTTCTGAGAAACTGGTTTGTGATGTGTTAATTCATCTCACGGAGTTACATCCACTCTTTCATGGAGGAATTTGCTAACGCTGATATTGTATAATCTCGGAAGTGATGCCTTCGATTTCGTTGAATCCCAGGGTGAATATAGGGTGAATAATGCAATATTCTCAGAATAACACTGCAGAGAAGCCTTCTCAGAAACTGGTTTGTTGTGGGTGAATTCAGCTCACTGAGTTCCATCATTGTTTTCATTGAGATGCTTGCTCACAGTGTTTTGGCAGTATCTGCAATGAGACACACGGGGGCGCTCTAAGACCACAAATAGCCTCATCTCTAAAGGGAAAGAAGCTTTCTGAGAAACTGCCTTGTGATGTGTGAATTCAACCCTCTGAGTTACACGTGTATTTCGTGGAGCTGTTTGCTATCGCTGTTTTTGTGGAATCTGAGAACTGATATTTCGGATCCCTTAGAAGACTATAGGGCCAAAGGAAATATCCTCAGATAAAAATGAGAAAAAAGCCTTCTGAGGAACTTCCTTGAGATGTGTGAATTCATCTCACAGAGTTCCTCGTTTCTCTTCATGAAGCCATTCGTTAAGACTGCTCTCGTGGTTTCTGCACAGTGATATTGGGGAGGGCTTAGAGGGCTATGGTGACAAAGCAAATATGGTCAGATAAAAACTGAAAAGAGGCATTCTGAGAAACTGAATTGTGATGAGTGAATGCAAGTCACAGAGTAACACTTACCTCTTCGTTGATCAGTTTGCTAACACAGTTTTCTTGAAATCTGCAATGGTATATTTCTTAGCGTAATGAAGCTTATGGTGACAAAACAAATATCCTCAGACAAAAACGTGAAAGAAGTTTTCTGAGAAATTACTTTCTGATATGTGACTTCATCTCACAGAGTTACACCACTATTTCGTCCAGCTGTTTGCTAGCCCTGATTTTGTGGGTTCTGAGAACTGATATTTTGGACGTGTTGAAGAGTATAGGGACAAAGGAAATATCCTAGGAGAAAATTCGGAATGAACCTTTCTGAAAAACTACTTCATGATGTGTGAATTCTTCTCACAGAATTCCACTTACGTTTCATGGAGCAGTGTAGTACCACTATCTTTGGGGAGTCTGACACGGGATATTATTGTTCGCATTGAGGCCTATGCTGAAAAAGGAAATATCCCTAACTAAAAACGTGGAAGACTCTTTATAAGAAACTTCTTTCTCACATGTGAATTCATCTCACAGAGTTCCAACTCACTCTTCGTGAAGCAGTTTGCTAACACTGCTTTCCTCTTCGTTGATCAGTTTGTTAACAGTTTTCTTGAAATCTGCAAAGGGATATTTCTTAGCGCAATGAAGCTTACAGTGACAAAAGAAATATCCTCAGACAAAAACGTGAAAGAAATTTTCTGAGAAATTACTTTCTGATATGTGACTTCATCTCACAGAGTTACACCACCATTTCGTCCAGCTGTTTGCTAGCCCAGATTTTGTGAATTCTGAGAACTGATGTTTCTGATGGGTTTGAAGTGTATAAGGAGAAAGGAAATATCCTTAAAAAAAAAAAACCGGAATGAACCTTTCTGAGAAACTGCTTTGGGATGTGTGAATTCTTCTCACAGATTTACACTTATATTTCCTGAAACAGTGTAGTACCACTATCTTTGGGGCGTCTGACACGGGATATTATGGTTCACATTGAGGTCTACGCTGAAAAAGGAAATATCCACAATTAAAAACGTAAAAGAAGCTTTCTGAGAAACTTCTTTGTGATGCGTGAATTCATCTCACAGAGTTCCAACTTAGTCTTCATGAAGTAGTTTGCTTACACAGTTTTCGTGTAATCTGTACAGTGATAATTCGAAGTGCTTTGAGGCCTATGGTGAAAAAGGAAATATCGAGAGATAAAAACTGCAAAGAATCTTCTGAGAACCTGCAATGTGATGTGTGCATTCTACTCCCAGAGTTACACTTTTCTCTTCATTGATCAGTTTGCTAACACAGTCTTCTTGAAATCTGCAATGGGATATTTCTTAGCGCAATGAAGCTTACAGTGACAAAGGAAATATCCTCAGATAAAAACGTGAAAGAAGCTTTATGAGAAATTACTTTCTGATATGTGACTTCATCTCACAAAGTTACACCACTATTTCGTGCAGCTGTTTGCTAGCCCTGTGTTGGTGGATTCTGAGAACTGATGTTTCGGATGGTTTTGAAAAGTATAAGGACAAAGGAAATATCCTCAGCGAGAATCCGGAGTGAAGCTTTCTGAGAAACTGGTTTGTGATGTGTTAATTCATCTCACAGTGTTACAACCACTCTTTTATGAAGGAGTTTACTAGCGCTGATATTGTATAATCTCGGAAGTGATGCCTTGGATTTCATTGAATCCCAGGGTGAATACAGGGTGAATAATGCAATATTCTCAGAATAACACTGCAGAGAAGCCTTTTCAGAAACTTCTTTGTTGTGGGTGAATTCAGCTCACTGAGTTCTATCATTGTTTTCATTGAGATGCTTGCTCACAGTGTTTTGGCAAGATCTGAAATGAGACACACGGGGGTGATCTAAGACCACAAATATCCTCATTTCTAAAGAGAAAAAAGCTTTCTGGGAAACTGCCTTGTGATGTGTGAATTCAACTCTCTGAGTTCCACGTGTATTTCGTGGAGCCGTTTGCTATTGCTGTTTTTGTGGAATCTAGAACTGATATTTTGGATTGCTTTGAAGACTATAGGGCCAAAGGAAATATCCTCAGATAAAAATGAGAGAAAAGCCTTCTGAGAAACTTCCTTGATACGTGTGAATTCATAGCACAGAGTTCCCCGTTTCTCTTCATGAAGCCGTTCGTTAAGACTGCTTTCGTGGAATCTGTAAAGTGATATTTCGGAGGGCTTTGAGGCCTATGGTGTAAAAGGAAATATCCACAGATAAAAACTGCGAAGGAGCGTTCTGAGAAACTACACTGTGTTTAGTGAATGCAACACACAGAGTTACGCTTTCGTTTTCATTGATCAGTTTGCTAACACAATTCTCTTGAAATCTGCAATGGGATACTTTTTAGCGCAATGAAACTTATAGTGACAAAGGAAATATCCTCAGGTTAAAACGTGAAAGAAACTTTCTGAGGAATTGCTTTCTGATTTGTGACTTCATCTCACAAAGTTACACCATTATTTCGTCCAGGTGTTTGTTAACCTTGATTTTGTGGATTCTGAGAACTGATATTTTGGATGGATTTGAAATGCATAAGGACAAAGGAAATATCCTCAGAGAAAAACTGGAATGAACCTTTCTCAGAAACGGCTTTGTGATGTGTGAATTCTTCTCACAGAGTTACACTTACGTTTCATGGAGCAGTCTAGTACCACTATCTTTGGGGAGTCTGACACGGGATAATTTTGTTAGCATTGGGGCCTACGCTGAAGAAGGAAATATCCTCAATTAAAAACGTGAAAAAAGCTTTCTGAGAAATTTCTTCATGATACGTGAATTCATCTCTCAAAGTTCCAACTCAGTCTTCATGAAGTAGTTTGCTTACACAGTTTTCGTGGAATCTGTACAGTGATATTTCGAAGCACTTTGAGGCCTATGATGAAAAAGGAGATATCCACAGATAAAAACTGCAAAGAAGCGTTCTGAGAAACTCCATTGTGATGTGTGAATGCAACTCACAGAATTATACTTTTCTATTCATTGATCAGTTTGCTAACACAGTTTTCTTGAAATCTGCAATGGGATATTTCTTAGTGCAATGAAGCTTACAGTAACAAAGGAAATATTTTCGGATAAGAACGTGAAAGAAGATTTCTGAGAAACTACTTTGTGATTTGTGAATTCTTCTCACAGGATTACACATACTTTTCATGAAACAGCGTATTACCACTGTCTCTGGGAGTCTGAGATGGGATAATTAGGTTTGCAATGAGGCCTACACTGAAAAAGGATATATCCTCAATTAAAAACATGAAAGAAGCTTTCTGAGAAACTTCTTTGTGATATGTGAATTCATCTCACAGAGTTACAACTTAGTCTTCATGAAGCAATTTGCTAACACTATTTTCGTGGAATCTGTACAGTGATATTTCCGACAGCTTTGAGGCCTATGGTCAAAGAAAATATCCACAGATAAAAATTTCGAAGAATCATTCTTAGAAACTGCATTTTGATGTATGAATGCAACTCATGGAGTTACACTTTTCTCTTCCTTGATCAGTTTGCTAACACAATTTTCTTGAAATCTGCAAGGGGATATTTCTTAGCACAATGAAGCTTATGGTGACAAAGGAAATATCCTCAGATAAAAACGTGTAAGAAGCTTTCTGAGAAATAGCTTTTTAATATGTGACTTCATGTCACAGAGTTACACCATTATTTCATGCAGCTGTTTGCTAGCCCTGTTTTTGTGGATTCTGAGAACTGATATTTCGGATGGTTTTGAAGAGTATAAGGACAAAGGGAATATTCTCAGAGCAAATCCGTGATGAACCTTTCTGAGAAACTGCTTTGTGATGTGTGAATTCAGCTCTCTGAGTTACACCTGTATTTCGTTGAGTCATTTGCTATCACTGTTTTTTTGTAATCTGAGAACTGATAATTCGGATCACTTTGAATACTATGCGGCCTAAGGACAAATCCTCAGATAAAAACTTGAAAAAAGCTTTCTGAGAAACTGCTTTATGATGTGTGAATTCTTTTCACAGTGTTACACTTTCGTTTCCTGAGGCAGTCTATTACCGCTGTCTTTGTGGAGTCTGAAACGGGATACTTTTGTTCGCAAAGAAGCCTACGCTGAAAAAGGAAATATCCTCATTTTAGAAACGTGAGAAACCTTTCTGAGAAACCTCTTTGTGATATGTGAATTCATCTCACAGTGTTACAACTTAAGCTTCATGAAGCAGTTTGCTAACACTGTTTTCGTGGAATCTGTAAAGTGATATTTCGGATTGCTTTGTGACCTGTGATGTTAAAGGAAACAACCACAGATAAAAACTGCGAAGAAGCGTTCTGAGAAATTGCATTGTGGTGTGTGAATGCAACTCAGAATGTTACACTTTTCTCTTCATTGATCAGTTTGCTGACATAGTTTTCTTGAAATCTACAAGAGGATATTTCTTAGCGCAATTAAGCTTTCGGTGATAAAGAAAATATCCTCAGATAAAAACGTGAAAGAAGCTTTCTCAGAAACTGCTTTGTGATGTGTGAATTCAACTCTCTGAGTTACACCTGCATTTCGTGGAGCCATTTGCTATCGCTCTTTTTGTGGAATCTGAGAACTCATATTTCAGATCGCTTTGAAGACTATGTGACTGAAGGAAATATCCTAAGATATAAACGAGAAAGAAGCTTTCTGAGAAACTTCTTTGAGATATGTGAATTCATCTCACTGAGTTCCACGTTTCCCTTCGTGAAGCCTCTCACTAAGACTGTTCTTGTAGAATCCGCAAAGTGATATTTGGGGGGGCACAGAGGTCTATGGTGAAAAAGGATCATCAAAAAAAAACTGAAAATAAGCGTTCTGAGAAACTGCATTGTGATGTGTGAATGCAACTCAGAGTTTCACTTTTCTCTTCATTGATCAGTTTGCTAACACTGTTTTCTTGAAATTTTCATTGGGATATTTCTTAGTGCAATGAAGCTTATGGTGACAAAGGGAATACCCTCAGATAAAAACGTGAAAGAAACTTTCTGAGAAACTGCTTTGTGATATGTGAATTCATCTCACAGTGTTACACTTACGTTTCATGAAGCAGTCTAGTACTACTGTCTTTGGGGAGTCTGAGACGGGATACTTTATTTCGCATTGAGGTCTATGCTGAAAAAGGTAATATCCTCAATTAAAAACGTGAAAGAAGCTTTCTGAGAAACTCTTTATGATATGTAAATTCATCTCACAGAGTTCTAACTTAGTCTTCATGAAGCAGTTTGCTAACACTGTTTTCGTGGAATCTGTAAAGTAATCTTTCGGAGTGCTTTGAGGCCTATGGTAAAAAAGGAAATATCCACAGATAAAAACTGCAAAGAAGCGTTCTGAGAAACTGCATTGTGATGTGTTAATGCAACTCACAGTGCTACATTTTTCTCTTCATTGATCAGTTTGCTAACACAGTTTTCTTGAAATCTGCAATGGGATATTTCTTAACTCAATGAAGCTTACTGTGACGAAATATTCTCAGATAAAAACGTGAAAGAATCTTTCTGGAAATTGCTTTCTCATCTCAAATAGTTACACCAGTGTTTCGTGCAGCCATTTGCTAACACTGTTTTTGTGGATTCTGAGAAGTGATATTTCAGATGGCTTTGAAGAGTATAAGGACAAAAGAGATATCCTCAGAGAAAAACCGATATGAAACTTTTGGAGAAACTGCTTTGTGATATGTGAATTCATCTCACAGAGTTACATCTTTCTCTTCATGAAGCCGTTTGCTCACTCTGTTTTAGTGGAATCTGGAAATTAATATTTTGGAGCACTTTGAGGGCTATGGCGAAAAAGGAAATATTCTCAGATAAAAACTGGAAAGAAGCATTCTGAGAAAGTGCATTGTGACCTGTGAATGCAATTCATAGAGTTACACTTTTGTATACATTGATAAGCTTGCGAACACTGTTTTCTTAAAATCTGCAATGGGATATCTCTTAGCACAATGATCCTTCCCGTGGCAAAGGAAATATCAGCAGATAAAACGTAGAAAAAAGCTTTCTGAGAAACTGCTTTGTAATACTTAAATTCATCTCACAGAGTTACACTTACATTTCTTAGAGCAGTGTAGTACCACTGTCTTTGAGGAATCTGAAAAGGGATTCTTTGGTTGACACTGAAGCCTATGCTTATAAAAGAAATATCGTCAATGAAAAACGTGAAAGAAGGTTTCTGAGATACTTCTTTGTGATATGTGAATTCATCTCACAGAGTTCCAACTTAGTCTTCATGAAGCAGTTTGCTAACACTGCGTTAGCAAACCTGTGTTAGCAAACTGATCAATGAAGAGAAAAGTGTAACTCTGTGATTTGCATTCACACATCAAAATGCAGTTTCTCAGAACATTTTTTTTCAGTTTTTATCTGTGGATGTTTCCATTTTTAAGCATAAGCTTCATTGTGCTAAGAAATATCCCATTGCAGATTTCAAGAGAACAGTGTTAGCAAACTCATCAATGAAAGGAAAAGTGTAACTCTGTGAGTTTCATTCACACATTAGAATGCAGTTTCTCAGATGGCTTCTTTCCTGTTTTTATCTGAGGTTATTTTGTTTCTCAACATAGGACTCAATGTGCTCCCAGATATCACTTTGCAGATTCCACGACAACAGTGTCAGCAAACTGCTTCATGAAGGGAAAGATGGATCTCTGTCTGATGAATTCACACATTTTGAAAAAGTTTCTCAGAAATATTCTTTGTCGTTTTATTTTAGGATATTTCCTTTGTCAGCATAGGCTTCAATGCGATCCAAAATATCAATTCTCAGATTGCTGGAAAGGAGTTTTAACAGACTGCTCCATGAAAAGGAAGTGTAAGTCTGTGAGATGAATTCACACATCAGAAAGCTTTTTATCAGAAGGCTTCTGTCTACTTTTTATCTGAGGATATTTCCTTTCTCAGCATGGGCCTCAATGGACTCCCAAATATCACTTTGCATATTCCACGATGACAGTGTTATCAGCCTGCTTCATGGAGAGTCACATGTAACTCTGTGAGATGAATTCACATATCACAAAGCCGTTTCTCAGAATGCTTATTTCTAGTTTTTATCTGAGGATATTTCCTCTGTCACCACAGCTTCATTTTGCTGAGAAATATCCCAATGCAGACTTCAAGAAAACAGTGTTAACAAACTGGTCAGTGAAAAGAATAGTGTAACTCTGTGAGTTGCATTCACACATCGCAATGCAGTTTCTAAGAAAGTTTCTTTCTAGTTTTTATCTGAGGCTATTTCCTTGTCATCGTAGGCTTCAATGTGATCCAAAATATCCCTTCTCAGATTCCCCAAAAAGAGTGCTAATAAAATGATCCATTAAAAGAACCATGTTACTCTGTGAGATGAATTCACATATCCAAAGCACTTTCTTAGATCGCTTTTTTTTGTTTTTATCTGAGGATATTTCCTTTGTCCCCAATAGCTTCAATGCACTCCCAAATATCCTATCGCAGACCCAGGAAAACAGTGTAAGCAAACTGCTGAATGAAGAGAACAGTGTAATTCTGTGAGATGAATTAACCCATTACAAAGAAGTTTCTCAGAAAGCTTCTTTCTAGTTTTCATCTGAGGATACTTCCTTTTTCATGATAGGCTTCAAGGCGCTCCCAGATATCACTTTGCAGATTCCATGAAAACAGTGTTAGGAAACTGCTTCATGAAGTGAAAAGTGTAACTCTGTGAGATGATTTCACACATCACAAAGACGTTTGTCAGAAAGCTTCTTTCTCGTTTTTATTTGAGGATATTTCCTTTGTTAGAGTGGGCTTCTATGTGATACAAAATATCCCTTGTCAGATTATCCAAAATCAATTGTAACAGACTGCTCCATGAAATGAAGTTGTAACTCTGTGAGATGAATTCACATATCCAAAGCACTTTCTTGGATCGCTTTTTTTTTTGCTTTTTATCTGAGGATATTTCCTTTGTCCCCAATAGCTTCAAAGCACTCCCAAATATCCTATCGCAGATTCCAGGAAAGCAGTGTAAGCAAACTGCTGAATGAAGAGAACAGTGTAACTCTGTGAGATGAATTAACCCATTACAAAGAAGTTTCTCAGAAAGCTTCTTTCTAGTTTTCATCTGAGGATACTTCCTTTTTCATGATAGGCTTCAAGGCGCTCCCAGATATCACTTTGCAGATTCCATGAAAACAGTGTTAGGAAACTGCTTCATGAAGTGAAAAGTGTAACTCTGTGAGATTATCTCACCCATCACAAAGACTTTTGTCAGAAAGCTTCTTTCTCGTTTTTATTTGAGGATATTTCCTTTGTTAGTGTGGGCTTCTATGCGATACAAAATATCCCTTGTCAGATTATCCAAAATCAATCGTAACAGACTGCTCCATGACATGAAGGTGTAACTTTGTGAGGTGAATTCACATATCCCAACGCAGTTTCTCAGTAAGATTTCTTGTAGTTTTTATCTGAAGATATTTCCTTTTTCAACATGAGCTTCTTTGCGCTGAGGAACATCCCATTGCAGGTTTCAAGAAAACAGTGTTAGCAAACTGCTTCTGGAGGAGAAAGGTGTAACTCTGTGAGATGAATTCACACATGACAAAGAAGTTTCTCAGAGAGCTTCTTTCTAGTTTTTATTTGAAGATATTTCCTTTTTCAACATGAGCTTCTTTGCGCTGAGGAACATCCCATTGCAGGTTTCAAGAAAACAATGTTAGCAAACAGCTTCTGGAGGGGAAAGGTTTAACTCTGTGAGATGAATTCACACATGACAAAGAAGTTTCTCAGAGAGCTTCTTTCTAGTTTTTATTTGAAAATATTTCCTTTTTCAGCAAAAGCTTCAATGGGATCCATAATATCCCGTCTCAGATTCCGCAGAAACAGTGGTAACAGACTGCTTCATGAAACGAAAGTGTAACTCTGTGAAATGAATTCACACATCAGATAGGAGTTTCTCAGAAAGCTTCTTTCCAGTTTTTATCTGAGCATTTTTCCTTTTTCACAATAGGCCTCAATGTGCTCCCACATATCACTTTGAGAATTCTACGAAAACAGTGTTCGCAAACTGTTTCATGAAAAGAAATGCATAATTCTGTGCGATGATTTATACGTCACAAAGAACTTTTTCAGAAAGCTTCTTCCTAATTTTTATCTGTGGATAATTGCTTTGTCACCATAAGCTTCAATGCGCTCTGAAATATCCCATTGCACATTCCAAGAAAATACTGTTAGCATCCTGTTCCATAAAAAGAAAGGTATAAATCTGTGAGATGAATTCACACTTCACAAAGCATTTTCTCAGATAGCTTCTATTTGGTTTTTGTCTGAGGATATTTCCTTTGTCACAGTAGGCTTCAATGCAATTCAACTGATCCCTTCTCAGATAACCCAAAAACAGTGCTACCAAACTGTTCCATGAAAAGAATGGTGTAACTATGTGAGATGAATTCACAAATCACAAAGCTGTTTCTCGAAAAGCTTCTTTCTAATTTTTTTCTCAGGATGTTTCCTTTTACACCGTATTCCTCACAGCACTCCGTAATATCCCATTGCAGATTCCACGAAAATAGTGTTAGCAAACTTCTCAATGAAAATAACAGTGTAACTCTGTAGGATAAATTCACACATCACAAGGCAGTTTCACAGAAAGTTTCTTTATGGTTTTCATCTGAGGATACATCCTTTGTCACCTTAAGCGTCAATGCACTCTGAAATATCCCATTGAAGATTACAAGAAAAGAGTGTTAGCAAACTTCTCAATGAAAAGAACAGTGTAACTCTGTAGATTGAATTCACACATCACAAAGTAGTTTCTCAGAAAGCTTCCTTTTGGTTTTTATCTGAGGATATTTCCTTTGTCACCAAAGGTTTCAATGCACTACCAAATATCCTATTGCAGACACCATGAAAACATTGCTAGCAAATTGCTCAATGTTAAGAACGTTGGAATTCTGTGAGATGAATTCACCCATCACAAGACAATCTCTTGGAAGGATTTCTTCTACTTTTTATTTGAGGATATTTCCTTTTCCACTATAGGCTTTAATGCATTGGCAAATATCCCTTCTCAGATTCCCCAAAAACAGTGCTGCCAAACCGCTCCATGAAAAGAAAGGTGTAACTCTGTGAGATGAATTCACATATCACAAAGCTGTTTCTCACAATACTTCTTTCTAGTTTTTATCTGAGGATATTTCCATTTTCACCATATTCCTCAAGGTGCTCTCAAATATCCCATTGTAGAATAAACGAAAAAATTGTTAGCAAACTTCTCAATGAAAAGAACGGTGTAACTCTATGAGGTTAATTCACACATCACAAAGCCGTTTCAAAGAAATCTTCTTTTGTTTTTATCTGACGATAGATCCTTTGTCTTCATAGGCTTCAATGCCCTCCCAAATATCCTACTGCAGATTACATGAAAACAGTGTTATCAAACTGCTTAATGAAAAGATTGGTGAAATTCTGTAAGATAAATTCACACTTCACAAAGCCGTTTCTCAGAAAGCTTCCTTCTAGTTTTTATTTGAAGATATTTCCTATTTCACCATAGGCCCCAATGGGCTCTCAAATATCCCCTTGCAGATTCCACGAAAACACAGTTATCAACTGCTCCATGAAAAGAAATGTGTACCTCTGTGAGATTAATTCACACATCTCAAATAACTTTCTCAGAGAGTTTCTTTCTAGTTTTTATCTGAGGGTATTTCCTATGTCACCATTCACTCTTAATATCCCCTCTCAGATTCCCCAAAAACAGTGTAACCAAACTCCTCCATGGAAAGAATCGTGTAACTCTGTGAGATGAATTCAAAAATCACAAAGCAGTTTCTCAGAAATCTTCTTTCCAGTTTTTGTCTGAGGTTATTTCCTTTGTCAGAATAGGCTTCAATGCAGTCCAAAATATCCCATTGTGGTTTCAACAAAAACAGTGTTACCAAACTGCTACACAAAAAGAAAGTTGTATCTCTGTTAGGTGAATTCACACATCACAAAGATCTCCCTCAGAAAGCTTCTTTCTAGTTTTTTTTTCTGAGGATATTTCCTTAGTCACCATAGGCTTCAATGCAATCCAAAATGTCCCTTCTAAGATTTCCAAAAACAGTGCTACCAAACCGATACTTGAAAAGAATCGTGAAACTCCATGAGATGAATTAACACATCACAAAGCTGTTTCTCAGAAAACTTCTTTTTGATTCTTATGATTATATTTTCTTTGTCACATTAGACTTCAAAGAGCTCGTGAATATCCTATTGCAGAATCCATGGAAACAGAGTTATCAAACTGCTTAATGAGAATAATGGTCTAACTCTGTGATATGTATTCACACATCACAATGCAGTTTCACAGACAGTTTCTTTCCAGTTTTTATCTGAGGATATTTCCTTTTTCACCATAGGCTTCAATGTGCTCCAAAATGTCCCCTCTCAGATACCACAAAAACAGTGATGTCAAACTGCTCAATCAACAAAAAGGTTAAACTCTATGAGATGAATACACACATCAAAAACCGTTTCTCGAAAAGCTTCTCTCCAGTTTTTATCTGAAGTTATTTCCTATTCACTGTAGACCTCTAAGAGCTCCCGAATATCCCCTTTCAGATTCCACAAGAACTGTGCTACTAAACTGCTTCATGTAAAGAATCGTGTAACTGTGAGATGAATTCACAAATCAAAGCAGTTTTTCAGAACGCTTCTTTCTAGTTTTTGTCTCAGGATATTGTCTTTGTCACCCTAAACTTGAATGTGTTCCAACATGTCCCATTGCAGATTCCAAGATAACAGTGTTAGCCAACTGCTCAATGAAAAGAACAGTGTACCTCTGTGAGATGAATTCGCACATCACAGAGCAGTTTCTCAGAAAACTTCTTTCTAGTTCTAATCTAAGAATATTTCCTTTTTCACCACAGGTCTCAAAGCACTCCCAAATATCCCTTTGCATATTCCACAAAAACAGTGTTAGCAAATGTCTCCATGAAAGGAAAGGTGTAACTATATGAGATGAATATGAACATCACAAAGAAGTTTCTCAGAAAGATTCTTTTTGGTTTTTGTCTGGGGATATTACCTTTGTCACCGTAGGCTTCAACGCGATCCAAAACATCCCTTCTCAGATTCCCCAAAAACAGTGCTACCAAACTGCTTGAAGAAAAGAATGGTGTAACTCTGTGAGATGAATTCACACATCACACAGCTGTTTCTCAGAAAGCTTCTTTCTAGTTTTTATCTGAGGATATTTCCTTTTTCACCATTGGCCTCAAAGCGCTCCAGAATATCCCATCGCAGATTCCAAAAAAACAGTGTTACCCATCTTCTCACTGAAAAGAATGGTGTAACTCTGTGAGATGAATTCCCACATCACAAAGAAGTTTCTCAGGAAGATTCTTTCTAGATTTTATGATGATATTTCCTTTGTCATGGTTGGCTTCAATGCGATCCAAATTATCCCTTCTTAGATTCCCCAAAAGCAGTACTACCAAATTGCTCATGTAGAGAAGAGAATGAAGAGAATCATGTAACACTGTGAGATGTATTCACAAATCAGAAAGAAGTGTGTCATACAGCTTCTCTCTAGTTTTTGTATGTTAATATTTCCTTTTTCACCGTTTGCCTCAATGCACTTCTGAATATCCCTTTGTAGATTCCATGAATACAGTGTTAGCAAACTGCTCCATGAAAAACAAGGTGTGAATCTGTGAGATAAATTCAAACATCAGAAAGAAGTTTCTTAGAAAGATTCTTTTTGTTTTTGCCTGAGGATATTTCCTTTGCCACTATAGGCTTCAATGTGCCCTCAGATATCCCTTCTCAGACACCACAAACACAGTGATGCAAAAGTGTCCCCTCAACAGAAACTTTTACCTCTATGAGATGAATGTGCACATCACAAAGGAGTTTCTCTGAAAGCTTCTTTCTCGTTTTTATCTGAGGGTATTCCCTTTTTCACCATATTCCTCAATGAGCTTCCCAATATCCCATTGCAGATTAAACTAAAAATGTGTTAACATTCTTCTCAATGAAAAGAACAGTGTTACTTGGTGAGCCAGATTCACACATCACAAAGCAGTTTCACAGAAAGTTTCTTTTTGGTTTTTATCTGAGGATATTTCCTTTGTCACCTTAGGCTTCAATTCAGTCCACAATATCCTTTCTGAGATTCCCCAAAAACAGTGTTACTGAACTGCTCCATGAAAAGAAAGGTGCAACTCTGTGATATGAATTCACACATCACAAAGTTGTTTCTGAGAAAGCTTCTTTCTAATTTCTATCTGAGGATATTTCTTTATTCACCATATTCCTCAATGCACTCTGGAATAACACATCCCAGATTCCAGGAAAAAAGTGTTTGCAAACTTCTCAATGAACAAAATGGTGTAACTCTGTGAGATGAATTCACACATCACAAAGAAACATTTAAGAAATCTTCTGTCTAGATTTTTTCAGAGGATATTTCCTTTTTCATCATTTGCCTCAATGCACCCATGAACAGCCCTTTGCAGATTCCACGAAAATAGTGTTAGCAAACTGCTCCATCAAAAGAAATGTGTAAGTCTGTGAGATGATTTCTCACATCACAAGGCAGTTTCTCAGAAAGCTTCCTTTTGGTTTTAGTCTGAGGACATTTAATTTGTCACCATAGGCTTCAATTCACTCCCAAGTATCTTATTGCATAGTCCACGAAAATAGTGTTATCAAACCGGTCAATGAAAACAACAATGTAACTATGTGAGATGCATTCACAACAACCTTCTTTCTCAGAAAGCTTCTTTCTAGTTTTTATCTGAGGATATTACTGAGGCCTCAATGCACTCCCAAATATCCCTTTATAGATTCCACAAAAACAGTATTAGCAAACTCCTCCATGAAAAGAAAGGTGTAACTCTGTGAGATGAACTCACACACCACAAAAAACTTTCTCACAAAGCCTCTTTTTAGTTTTTATCTGAGGATGCTTCCTTTGTCACCCTAGGCTTCAATGTGATCAAAAATATCCCTTCTCAGATTCCCCAAAAACAGTGCTACCAAACTGATCCATGAAAGCAATTGTGTAACACTGTGAACTGAATTAACATATCAAAAAGCAGTTTCTCAGTATGCGTCTTTCTAGTTTTTATATGAGGACATTTCCTTTGTCACCCTAAGCTTCAATATGCTCAGAAATATCCCGTTGCAGAATCCAAGAAAAGAGTGTTAGCAAACTGGGAAATGAAAAGAACAGTCTACATCTGCGAGACAAATTCACGCATCACAAAGCAGTTTCTCAGAAAGCTTCTTTCTAGTTTTTATCTGAGGATATTTCCTCATTCACCATAGGCCTCAGAGTGCTCAGATATATCCCTTTGCTGATTCCATGAAAACAGTGTTTGCAACCTGCTCGATGAAAAGAAAAGTGTAACTCTGTGAGATGAATTCACACATCACAAAAGACTTTCTCAGAAAGCGTCTTTCAAGTTTTTATCTTAGGATATTTCCTTTGTCACCATAGATTTAAATGCGATCCAAAATATCCCTTCTCTGATGCACCAAAAAGAGTGCTACCAAGCTGCTCCATGAAAAGAATTGTGTAAATTTATGAGATGAATTAACGCATGAAAATGTATCTTCTCAGAAAGCTTCTTTCTAGTTTTTCTATGAAGACATTTACTTTGTCACCGTAAGCTTCAATGTGCTCAGAACTATCAAATGGCAGATTCCAAGAAAACAATGTAAGGAAACTGCTCAAGGCAAAGAACAGTGTAACTCTGTGAGATGAATTCACCAATCACAAAGCAGTTCCTCAGAAAGTTTCTTTCTAGTTTTTATCTGAGGATATTTCCTTTTCCACCATATTCCTCAATGTGCTCCCAAATATCCCACTGAAGATTAAACAAAAAAAGTTAGCAAACTTCTCAATGAGAAGAATGGTGTTACTCAGTGAGATGAATTCACACATCAAAAAGCAGTTTCACCAAAAGCTCC
This sequence comes from Trachypithecus francoisi, assembly GCF_009764315.1. Classification (NCBI taxonomy): domain Eukaryota; kingdom Metazoa; phylum Chordata; class Mammalia; order Primates; family Cercopithecidae; genus Trachypithecus; species Trachypithecus francoisi. The sequence goes on from NW_022680787.1 coordinate 37,353, forward strand.
TTTTTAGGTTTTTATCTGAGGTTATATCCTTTGCCAATATAGGCTTCAGTGCGTTCCTAAATACCCTATTACAGATTCCATGACAACAGTCATCAATTTGCTCATTGAAAAGAATGGCATAACTCTGTAAGATGAATTACACATCACAAAGCTGTTTCTCAGAAAGCTTCCTTCTAGTTTTTACATGGGGATATTTACTTTTTCACTAGAGACCTCAATGCCCTCCCAAATGTCCCACTGCATATCCCATGAAAACAGTGTTAGCACACTCCTCCATGAAAAGAAAGGTGTAACTTTCTGAGACGAACTCACACATCACAAAGAATTTTCTCAGAAACTTTCTTTCTCATTTTTATCTGAGGATATGTCCTTTGTCACCTTAAGCTTCAATGCAAATCAAAAAATCCCCTCCCACATACCCAAAAAACAGTGCTACCAAACTGCTCCACGAAAAGAGTGTTGTAATTCTGTGAGCTGAATTCACACATTAAAAGGTGTTTCTCAGAAACCTTCTTTCTAGTTTTTATCTGAGTCTATTTCCTTTTTCACCATATTCCTCAATGTGTGCCTGAATATCCCATTGCAGATTAAACGAAAAAAGTGATATCAAACTTCTCAGTGAAAAGAATGGTGTAACTCTGTGATATGAATTCACACATCACAAAGCAGATACTCAGAAACCTTCCTTATGGTTTTTATCTGAGGATATTTCCTTTGTCAACATAGGCTACAATGTAATCCCAAATATCCTTTTCCAGGTTCCATGAAACCAGTGTTATGAGACTGCTCAAGGAAAGAATGGTGTAACTCTTTGAGATGAATTCACACATCACAAAGAAGTTTCTCAGTAGGCTTCTTTCTAGTCCTTTCTGAGGATATTTGCTTTTTCAGTGTAGGTCTCAATGTTCTCCCAAATATCACTTTGCAGATTCCACAAAAACAGGTTTAGCAAACTGCTCCATGAAAAAAATGACATAACTCTGTGAGATGAAATCACACATCACAAAGAAGCTCCTCAGAAAGATTCTTTCTCGTTTTTATCTGAGGGTATTTCCTTTTTCAGCATAGGCCTGAATGCCTACCCAAATATCCCTATACAGATTCCACAAAAACAGTGTTACCAATCTGCTCAAGGAAAAGAACAGCGCACCTCTGTAAGATAAATTCACACATCAGAAAGCAGTTTCTGAGAGAGATTCTTTCTAGTTTTTATCTGAAGATAGTTCCTCTTTCACCTTAGTTCTCAAGGCATGAGCAAATATCCCATTGCAGATTAAACGAAAAAGGTGTTAGCAAACTTCTCAATGAAAAGAATGGTGTAACACAGGCCTCAATGTGCTCCAAAATATCCCTTTGCAGATTCCACAAAAACAGTGTTACCAAACTGCTCCATGAAAGAAAGGTGTAACTCTGTGTGATGAATTCACACATCACAAAGAAGTTTCTCAGAAACATCTCTTTAGTTTTTGTCTGAAGATATTTCCTTTGTCACCATAAGCTTCAGTGGGATCCAACGTATCCCTTCTCAGATTCCTCAAAAACAGTGCTACCAAACTGATCCATGAAAAGAATCGTGAAACTCTGTGAGACGTATTAACACACTACAAAGCTGTTTCACACAAAGCTTCCTTCTAATTTTTGCCTGAGGATATTTCCTTTATCAAAATAAGCTTCAATTCGCTCCAAAATATCCCATTGCAGATTTCAGGAAAACAGTGGTTGCAAACTGCTCAATGAAAAGAACAGTGTAACTCTGTGAGATGAATTAACACATCACAAAGCAGTTTCTCACGAAGTTTCTTTCTAGTTAATATCTGAGGATATTTCCTTTTTCACTACGAGCCTCAATGCTCTCCCAAATATTCCTTTGCAGATTCCATGAAAACAGTGTTAGTAAACTGTTCCATGGAAAGAAAGGAATAACTCTGTGAGATGAAATCACACATCACAAAGCAGTTTCTCAGAAAGCATCTTTCTCTTTTTTATCCTTTATATTTCCTTTGTCACCTATGTCACAGTGCATAGAAGCATAAGCTTCTATGCTCTCTGACATATCCCATTGCAGATTCCATGAAAACGGTGTTAGCAAACTGCTCAATGAAAAGAACAGTGTAACTCAGTGAGATGAATTCACACATCACAAAGCAGTTTTTCAGAGACCTTCTTTCTCATTTTTATTTGAGGATATTTCCTTTTTCAAAATAGCCCTCAATGATTTCCAAAATATCACTTTGCAGATTCCACAAATACTGTGTTTGCAAACTGCTCCAGGAAAAGAATGGTGTAACTCTATGAGATGAATTCACACATCACAAAGAACTTTCTCAGAAAGCTTCTTTCTAGATATATCTGAGAATATTTCCTTTGTCACTATATCCCTGAATGTGCACCCGAATATCAGATTGCAGATTAAATCAGAAAAGTGTTAGCAAGCTTCTCAATGAAAATAACGGTGGAACTGTGTGATATGAATTCACACATCACAAAACAGTTTCTCAGAAAGCTTAGTTTTTGTTTTTATCGGAGGATATTTTCTTTGTCACCATAGTTTGCATTGTGCTCTGATATATCCCACTGCAGATTCCAAGAATCAGCAATTTTAGCAAACTGCTGAGTGAAAAGTACAGTGTAACTCTATGAGACGAATTTACACATCACAAAGCAGTTTCTCAGAAAGCTTCTTTCCAGGTTTTATCTGAGGATAATTTTTTTTACAACATAGACCTCAATTAGCTTGAAAATATCCCTTTGCAGATTCCACAAGAAGAGTGTTAGGAAACTGCTCAATGAACAAAGCAGTGTAACTCTGTGAGATGAATTCACACAACACAAATCAGTTTCTCAGAAAGCTTCCTTTGGGTTTTCATCTGAGGATATTTCCTATATCACCATAGGCTTTAATGCACTCCCAAATATCCTATTGCAGATTCCACAAGAAAATGTTATCAAACTGATAAATGAAAAGGACCGTATAACTCTGTGAGAAGAATTCACACATCAGGAACTACTTTCTCAGAAAAACACTTTCTAGTTGTATTCTGATGATATTTCTTTGGCAACATATGCTTCAATGAGATCGAAAATATGCCTTCTCAGATTCCCCAGAAAGAGTGTTACCAAATTATCCATGAAAAGAAACATGTAACTCTGTGAGATGAATTACCACATCACAAATTTGTTTCTCAGAATGATTTTTTCTCATTTTTATCTGAAGATATTTCCTTTTTCACTATAAGCCTTAATGCACTCACAAATATCCCTTTGTAGGTTCCACATAAACAGTGTTAGAAAAGTGCTCCATGAAGAGAAAGGTGTAACTGTGTGAGATTAATTCACACATCACCAAGAAGCTTCTCAGAAAGCTTTTTTCTAGTTTTTGTCTGAGGGTATTTCCTTTGTCACCACAGGCTTCAATGCAACTCAAAATATCCCTTCTCTGACTCCCCAAAAACAGTGCTACCACACTGCTCCATAAAAAAATTGTGTAACTCTGTGAGATGACTTCACAAATCAGAAAACAGTTTCTCAGAAAGATTCTTTCTAGTCTTTGTCTGAGGATATTTCCTTTGTCACCATAAGGTTCAATGTGCTCCAAATTATCCATTTGCAGATTCCACGAAAACAGTGTTAGCATACTTTTCAATGAAAAGAACAGTGTAACTCTGTGAGATGAATTCATACATCAGAAAGCAGTTTCTCAGAAACCTTCTTTCTAGTTTTTATCTGAGGATATTTCCTTTTTCAACATAGGCCTCAATGCACTCCCAAATATCCCTTTGCAGATTGCATGAAAACAGTGTTAGCAAACTTCTCCATGGAAAGAAAGGTGTAACTCTGTGAGATAAAATCACACATGACAAAGCAGGTTCTCAGAAAGCTTCTTTCTCCTTTTTATCTGAGGATATTTCCTTTGTCACCATAGGCTTCAATGCAATCCAAAATATCACTTCTCAGATGTCCCAAAAACAGTGCTCCCAAGCTGATCCGTGAAAAGGATCATGTTACTCTGTGAAGTGAATTAACACATCACTAAGCAATTTCTCAGAAAGCTTCTTTCTGGTTTTTGTGTGAGGATATTTCCTTTGTCACCATTAGCTTCTATGCACTCTGACATATCCCATTGCAGATTCCAAGAAAACAGTGTTAGCAAACTGATCAATGAAAAGAACAGTGTAATTCAGTGAGATGAATTCACACACCACAAAGCAGTTTCTCAGAAACCTTCTTTCTCGTTTTTATCTGAGGATCTTTCCTTTTTCACAAGAGGCCTCAATGCTCTCCCAAATATCCCTTTGCAGATTCCACGAAAACTGTATTAGCAAAGTGTTCCATTAAAAGAATGGTGTAACCCTATGAGATGGATTCACACATCACAAAGAACTTTCTCAGAAAGCTTCTTTCTCGTTTTTCTCTGAGGATATCTCCTTTGTCACCATAGGCTTCAAAGCAATTCAAAATATCCTTTCTCACATTCTCCAAAAACAGTGCTACCAAACTGCTCCAGAACAAATATCGCTTAACTCTGCGAGATGAATTCACAAATCAGGAAGCAGTTTCTCAGAAAGAATCTTTCTAGTCTTTGTCTAAGGTTATTTCCTTTGTCACCATAAGCTTCAATGTGCTCTGAATTATCCCTTTGCAGATTTAATGAAAACAGTGTTAGCAAACTGCTCAATGAAAAGAATGCTGCAACTCGGTGAGATGAATTCACACATCACAAAGTAGTTTCTCAGAAAGCTTCGTTTTGGTTTTTATCTGAGTATATTTCCTTTTTCAACATAGGCTTCAATGCGCTCCCAAATATCCCTTTGCAGATTCCATTTAAACAATGTTAGCAAACTACTCAATGAAATGAACAGTTTAACTCTGTGAGATGAAGTCACATATCATAAGTCAGTTACTCAGAAAGCTTCTTTGTACTTTTATCTGTAGATACTTCCTTTTTCTAGATAGGCCTCAATGCGTTCCCCAATATCCCTTTGGAGATTCCACAAAAAAAGTGTTATCAAATTGCTCCATGAAAAGAAAATTGTAGCTCTGTGAGATGAATTCACACATACAAAGAACTTTCTCAGAAGACTTCTTTCTAGTTTTTATGTGAGGAAATTTCCTTTTTCACTATATTCCTGAATGTGCCCCCAAATATCCCATTGCAGATTTAATGAAAACAGTGTTAGCAAACTTCTCCATGGAAAGAAAGGTGTAACTGTGTGAGATTAATTCACACATCACCAAGAAGCTTCTCAGAAAGCTTCGTTTTGGTTTTTATCTGAGGATATTTCCTTTGTCACCATAAGCTTCAATGTGCTCTGAATTATCCCTTTGCAGATTCCATGAAAACAGTGTTAGCAAACTGCTCAATGAAAAGAACAGTGTAACTCTGTGAGATGAATTCACACATCACAAAGCAGTTTCTCAGAAAGCTTCTTTCCAGGTTTTATCTGAGGATAATTTTTTTTACAACATAGACCTCAATTAGCTTGAAAATATCCCTTTGCAGATTCCACAAGAAGAGTGTTAGGAAACTGCTCAATGAACAAAGCAGTGTAACTCTGTGAGATGAATTCACACACCACAAAGCAGTTTCTCAGAAAGCTTCCTTTGGGTTTTCATCTGAGGATATTTCCTATATCACCATAGGCTTTAATGCACTCCAAATATCCTATTGCAGATTCCACAAGAAAATGTTATCAAACTGATAAATGAAAAGGACCGTATAACTCTGTGAGAAGAATTCACACATCAGGAACTACTTTCTCAGAAAAACACTTTCTAGTTGTATTCTGATGATATTTCTTTGGCAACATATGCTTCAATGAGATCGAAAATATGCCTTCTCAGATTCCCCAGAAAGAGTGTTACCAAATTATCCATGAAAAGAAACATGTAACTCTGTGAGATGAATTACCACATCACAAATTTGTTTCTCAGAATGATTTTTTCTCATTTTTATCTGAAGATATTTCCTTTTTCACTATAAGCCTTAATGCACTCACAAATATCCCTTTGTAGGTTCCACATAAACAGTGTTAGAAAAGTGCTCCATGAAGAGAAAGGTGTAACTGTGTGAGATTAATTCACACATCACCAAGAAGCTTCTCAGAAAGCTTTTTTCTAGTTTTTGTCTGAGGGTATTTCCTTTGTCACCACAGGCTTCAATGCAACTCAAAATATCCCTTCTCTGACTCCCCAAAAACAGTGCTACCACACTGCTCCATAAAAAAATTGTGTAACTCTGTGAGATGACTTCACAAATCAGAAAACAGTTTCTCAGAAAGATTCTTTCTAGTCTTTGTCTGAGGATATTTCCTTTGTCACCATAAGGTTCAATGTGCTCCAAATTATCCATTTGCAGATTCCACGAAAACAGTGTTAGCATACTTTTCAATGAAAAGAACAGTGTAACTCTGTGAGATGAATTCATACATCAGAAAGCAGTTTCTCAGAAACCTTCTTTCTAGTTTTTATCTGAGGATATTTCCTTTTTCACATAGGCCTCAATGCACTCCCAAATATCCTATTGCAGATTCCACAAATACTGTGTTTGCAAACTGCTCCAGGAAAAGAATGGTGTAACTCTGTGAGATAAAATCACACATGACAAAGCAGGTTCTCAGAAAGCTTCTTTCTCCTTTTTATCTGAGGATATTTCCTTTGTCACCATAGGCTTCAATGCAATCCAAAATATCACTTCTCAGATGTCCCAAAAACAGTGCTCCCAAGCTGATCCGTGAAAAGGATCATGTTACTCTGTGAAGTGAATTAACACATCACTAAGCAATTTCTCAGAAAGCTTCTTTCTGGTTTTTGTGTGAGGATATTTCCTTTGTCACCATTAGCTTCTATGCACTCTGACATATCCCATTGCAGATTCCAAGAAAACAGTGTTAGCAAACTGATCAATGAAAAGAACAGTGTAATTCAGTGAGATGAATTCACACACCACAAAGCAGTTTCTCAGAAACCTTCTTTCTCGTTTTTATCTGAGGATCTTTCCTTTTTCACAAGAGGCCTCAATGCTCTCCCAAATATCCCTTTGCAGATTCCACGAAAACTGTATTAGCAAAGTGTTCCATTAAAAGAATGGTGTAACCCTATGAGATGGATTCACACATCACAAAGAACTTTCTCAGAAAGCTTCTTTCTCGTTTTTCTCTGAGGATATCTCCTTTGTCACCATAGGCTTCAAAGCAATTCAAAATATCCTTTCTCACATTCTCCAAAAACAGTGCTACCAAACTGCTCCAGAACAAATATCGCTTAACTCTGCGAGATGAATTCACAAATCAGGAAGCAGTTTCTCAGAAAGAATCTTTCTAGTCTTTGTCTAAGGTTATTTCCTTTGTCACCATAAGCTTCAATGTGCTCTGAATTATCCCTTTGCAGATTTAATGAAAACAGTGTTAGCAAACTGCTCAATGAAAAGAATGCTGCAACTCGGTGAGATGAATTCACACATCACAAAGTAGTTTCTCAGAAAGCTTCGTTTTGGTTTTTATCTGAGTATATTTCCTTTTTCAACATAGGCTTCAATGCGCTCCCAAATATCCCTTTGCAGATTCCATTTAACAATGTTAGCAAACTACTCAATGAAATGAACAGTTTAACTCTGTGAGATGAAGTCACATATCATAAGTCAGTTACTCAGAAAGCTTCTTTGTACTTTTATCTGTAGATACTTCCTTTTTCTAGATAGGCCTCAATGCGTTCCCCAATATCCCTTTGGAGATTCCACAAAAAAAGTGTTATCAAATTGCTCCATGAAAAGAAAATTGTAGCTCTGTGAGATGAATTCACACATACAAAGAACTTTCTCAGAAGACTTCTTTCTAGTTTTTATGTGAGGAAATTTCCTTTTTCACTATATTCCTGAATGTGCCCCCAAATATCCCATTGCAGATTTAATGAGAAAAGTGCTAGCAAACTTTGCAATGAAAAGAAAACCACTTTCTCAGAAAGCCTATTTTTGGTTTTTATCTGAGGATAATTCCTTTGTCACCATAATCTTCAATGAGCTCTGATATATCCCACTGCAGATTCCAAGAATCAGCAGTGTTAGGAAACTGCTGGGTGAAAAGTATAGTGTAACTCTGTGAGATGAATTCATACATCACAAAGCAGTTTCTCAGAAAGCTTCTTTCTAGGTTTTATCTGAGGATAATTTCTTTTTCAACATAGGTCTCAATTAGCTCCAAAATATCCCTTTGCAGATTCTACAAAAAGAGTGTTGGGAAACTGCTCAATGAAAAGAGCAGTGTAACTCTGTGAGATGAATTCACATACCAGAAAGAAGTTACTCAGAAAGCTTCTTTCTAGGTTTTATCTGATGATATTTCCTTTGTCACTCTTGGCCTTAATGAGATCCAAAATATCCCTTCTCAGATTCCATAAAAACAGTGCTACCAAACTGTTCCATGAAAAGAATCATGTAACTCTGTGGAGGAATTCACAAACCACAAAGAAGTTTTTCAGAAAGCTTCCTTCTAGTTTTTGCCTGAGGATACTTCCTTTGTGACCCTAAGATTCAATACACTCCAAAATATCTCATTGCAGATTCCAAAAAAACAGTGTTAGTATACACCTCAATGAAAAGAACAGTGCACTCTGTGAGTTCAATTCACACTTTGACAAATGATCTAACAGAAAGCTTCTTTATGGTTTTTTTCTGAGGATATTTTCGTTGTCACCTTTGTCTTCAATGCACTCCCAAATATCTGGTTGCAGATCCCATGTAACGAGTGTTATCAGACTGCTCAATGAAAAGAATGGTGTAACTCTGTGAGATGAACTCACACATCACAAGAAACTTTCTCAGACTGATCCTCCCAATTTTTATCTGAAACATCTTTCTACTTATTGTCTGAGGATTTTTCCTTTGTCACCATAAACTTCAGTGCCCTCTGAAATATCCTACTGCAGATTTCATGAAAACAGTGTTAGGAAACTCCTCCTTGAAAGAAAGGTGTAGCTGTGTGAGATGAATTCAAACAACACGAAGAACTTTCTCAGAAACTTCTCTCTAGTTTTTATCTGAGAATATTTCATTTTTCACTATAAGCATGAAGGCGTTTGCAAATATCCCTTTGCAGTTTCCACAAAAACAGTGATAACAAACGCTAAATGAAAAGAAAGGCATAACTCTGAGATGAATTGACACATCAAAAACAGTTTCTCAGAAAGTTTCTATTTAATATCTGAGGATATTTCCTTTGTCACTATAGGCTTCAACGTCCTCCCAAATGTCAATTTGCAGGTTCCAAGAAAACAGTGTTAGCACTGCTCCATAAAAAGAAACGTGCATCTCTGTGAGTCGAACTCACTCATCACAAAGAAGTTTATTCAAAAACTTCTTTCTGATTACTGAGAGCAAGATGGCCAAATAGGAACAGCTCCAGTCTCTAACTCGGAGCGCGAGCGAAACAAAAGACAGGTGATTTCTGCATTTTCAACTGAGGTACTGGGGTTATCTCACTAGGGAGTGCTGGACAATCGGTGCTGGTCAGCTGCTGCAGCCTGACCAGTGAGAGCTGAGGCAGGGCGAGGCATCACCTCACCTGGGAAGTGCAAGGGGGAAGGGAATCCCTTTTCCTAGCCAGGGGAACTGAGACATGCAACACCTGGAAAATCAGGTGACTCCCACCCCAATACTGCACTTTAAGCAAACGGGCACACCAGGAGAATATATCCCACACCTGGCTGGGAGGGTCCCACGCCTATGGAGCCTCCCTCATTGCTAACACAACAGTCTGCGATCTAACCGCAAGGCAGCAGCGAGGCTGCGGGAGGGGCGCCCGCCATTGCTGAGGCTTAAGTAGGTAAACAAAGCCGCTGGGAAGCTCGAACTGGGTGGAGCTCACAGCAGCTCAAGGAAACCTGCCTGTCTCTGTAGACTCCACCTCTGGGGACAGGGCACAGTTAACAACAACAACAACAAAAGCAGCAGGAACCTCTGCAGACACAAACGACTCTGTCTGACAGCTTTGAAGAGAGCAGTGGATCTCCCAACATGGAGGTTGAGATCTTAGAACGGACAGACTGCCTGCTCAAGTGGGTCCCTGACCCTGAGTAGCCTAACTGGGAGACATCCCCCACTAGGGGCAGTCTGACACCCCACACCTCACAGGGTGGAGTACACCTCTGAGAGGAAGCTTCCAAAGGAAGAATCAGACAAGTACATTTGCTGTTCAGCTATATTCCATCTTCTGCAACCTCTGCTGTTGATACCCAGGCAAACAGGGTCTGGAGTGGAACTCAAGCAATCTCCAACAGACATACGGCTGAGGGTCCTGACTGTTAGAAGGAAAACTATCAAACAGGAAGGTCACCTATACTAAAACCCCATCAGTACGTCACCGTGATCAAACACCAGAGGCAGATAAAACCACAAAGATGGAGAAGAAGCGGGGCAGAAAAGCTGGAAATTCAAAAAATAAGAGTGCATCTCCCCCTGCAAAGGAGCAGAGCCCATCGCCAGCAACGGATCCAAGCTGGTCAGAGAATGACTTTGATGAGATGAGAGAAGAAGGCTTCAGTCCATCAAACTTCTCAGAACTAAGGGAGGAAGTACGTACCCAGTGCAAAGAAACTAAAAATCTTGAAAAAAGAGGGGAAGATTGTTAGCTAGACTAATTAATACAGAGAAGGGCATAAAGGAAATGACAGAGATGAAAACCATGACACCAGAAATACGTGACAAATACACAAGCTTCATTAACTGACTCGATCAACTGGAAGAAAGAGTATCAGCAATTGAGGATCAAATGAAGGAAATGAAGCGAGAAGAGAAAACAAAAGAAAAAAGAAGAAAAAGAAATGAACAAAGCCTGCAAGAAGTATGGGATTATGTAAAAAGACCAAATCTATGTCTGATAGGGGTGCCTGAAAGTGAGGAGGAAAATGGAACCAAGTTGGAAAACACTATTCAGGATATCATCCAGGAGAACTTCCCCAACCTAGGAGGGCAGGCCAACATGCAAATTCAGGAAATACAGAGAACACCACAAAGATACTCCTCGAGAAGAGCAACTCCAAGACAAATAATTGCCAGATTCACCAGTGTTGAAATGAAGGAAAAAATCATAAGGGCAGCCAGAGAGAAAGGTTGGGTTACCCACAAAGGGAAGCCCATCAGACTAACAGCAGATCTCTCGGCAGAAACTCTACAAGCCAGAAGAGAGTGGGGGCCAATATTCAACATTCTTAAAGAAAAGAATTTTCAACCCAGAATTTCATATCCAGCCAAACTAAGTTTCATCAGTGAAGGAGAAAAAAAATCCTTTACAGACAAGCAAATGTGTAGAGATTTTGTCACCACCAGGCCTGCCTTACAAGAGACCCTGAAGGAAGCACTAAACATGGAAAGGAACAACCGGTTCCAGCCATTGCAAAAACATGCCAAAATGTAAAGACCATCAAGGATAGGAAGAAACTGCATCAACTAACGAGCAAAATAACCAGTTAATATCATAATGACAGCATCAAGTTCACACATAACAATATTAACCTTAAATGTTAATGGACTAAATGCTCCAATTAAAAGACACAGACTGGCAAACTGGATAAAGAGTCAAGACCCATCAGTCTGCTGTATTCAGGAGACCCATCTCACATGCAGAGACATACATAGGCTCAAAATAAAGGGATGGAGGAAGATCTACCAAGCAAATGGAGAACAAAAAAAAGCAGGGGTTGCAATCCTAGTCTCTGATAAAACAGACTTTAAACCATCAAAGATCAGAAGAGACAAAGAAGGCCATTACATGATGGTAAAGGGATCAATTCAACAGGAAGAGCTAACTATCCTAAATACATATGCACCCAATACAGGAGCACCCAGATTCATAAAGCAAGTCCTTAGAGACCTACAAAGAGACTTAGACTCCCATACAATAATAATGGGAGATTTCAACACTCCACTGTCAACATTAGACAGATCAACGAGACAGAAAGTTAACAAGGATATCCAGGAATTGAACTCATCTCTGCACCAAGGGGACCTAATAGATATCTATAGAACTCTCCACCCCAAATCAACAGAATATACATTCTTCTCAGCACCACATCGCACTTATTCCAAAATTGACCACATAATGGAAGTAAAGCACTCCTCAGCAAATGTACAAGAACAGAAATTATAACAAACTGTCTCTCAGACCACAGTGCAATCAAACTAGAACTCAGGACTAAGAAACTCAATCAAAACACTCAACTACATGGAAACTGAACAACCTGCTCCTGAATGACTACTGGGTACATAACAAAATGAACGCAGAAATAAAGATGTTCTTTGAAACCAATGAGAAGAAAGATACAACATACCAGAATCTCTGGGACGCATTTAAAGCGGTGTGTAGAGGGAAATTTATAGCACTAAATGCCCACAAGAGAAAGCAGGAAAGATCTAAAATTGACACTCTAACATCACAATTAAAAGAACTAGAGAGGCAAGAGCAAACACATTCAAAAGCTAGCAGAAGGCAAGAAATAACTAAGATCAGAGCAGAACTGAAGGAGATAGAGACACAAAAAACCCTCCAAAAAATCAATGAATCCAGGAGTTGGTTTTTTGAAAAGATCAACAAAATTGACAGACCGATATCAAGACTAATAAAGAAGAAAAGAGAGAGGAATCAAATAGCTGCAATAAAAAATGATAAAGGGGATATCACCACTGACCCCACAGAAATACAAACAACCATCAGAGAATACTATAAATGCCTCTACGCAAATCAACTAGAAAATCTAGAAGAAATGGATAACTTCCTGGACACTTACACTCTCCCAAGACTAAACCAGGAAGAAGTTGAATCCCTGAATAGACCAATAGCAGGCTCTGAAATCGAGATAACAATTAATAGCCTACCCACAAAAAAAGTCCAGGACCAGATGGATTCACAGCTGAATTCTACCAGAGGTATAAGGAGGAGCTGGTACCATTCCTTCTGAAACTATTTCAATCATAGAAAAAGAGGGAATCCTCCCTAACTCATTTTATGAGGCCAACATCATCCTGATACCAAAGCCTGGCAGAGACACAACAAAAAAAGACAATTTTAGACCAATATCCCTGATGTATATTGATGCAAACATTCTCAATAAAATACTGGCAAACCGGATTCAGCAGCACATCAAAAAGCTTATCCACCATGATCAAGTGGGCTTCATCCCTGGGATGCAAGGCTGGTTCAACATTCGCAAATCAATAAACGTAATCCAGCATATAAATAGAACCACAGACAAGAACCACATGATTATCTCAATAGATGCAGAAAGGCTTTTGACAAAATTCAACAGCCCTTTATGCTAAAAACGCTCAAGAATTCGGTATTGATGGAACGTACCTCAAAATAATAAGAGCTATTTATGACAAACCCACAGCTAATATCATACTGAATGGGCAAAAACTGAAAAAATTCCTTTGAAAACTGGCACAAGACAGGGATGCCCTCTCTCATCACTCCTATTCAACATAGTGTTGGAAGTTCTGGCTAGGGCAATCAGGCAAGAGAAAGAAATCAAGGGTATCCAGTTAAGAAAAGAAGAAGTCAAATTGTCCCTGTTTGCAGATGACATGATTGTAGATTTAGAAAACCCCATTGTCTCAGCACAAAATCTCCTTAAGCTGATAAGCAACTTCAGCAAAGTCTCAGGATACAAAATTAATGTGCAAAAATCACAAGCATTCTTATACACCAGTAACAGACAAGCAGAGAGCCAAATCAGGAATGAACTTCCATTCACAATTGCTTCAAAGAGAATAAAATACCTAGGAATCCAACTTACAAGGGATGTGAAGGACCTCTTCAAGGAGAACTAAAAACCACTGCTCAGTGAAATTAAAGGGGACACAAACAAATGGAAGAACATACCATGCTCATGGATAGGAAGAATCAATATCGTGAAAATGGTCATACTGCCCAAGGTGATTTATAGATTCATGCCATCCCCATCAAGCTACCAATGACTTTCTTCACAGAATTGGAAAAAACTGCTTTCAAGTCATATGGAACCAAAAAAGAGCCCGCATTGCCAAGACAATCCTAAGTCAAAAGGACAAAGCTGGAGGCGTCATGCTACCTGACTTCAAACTATACTACAAGGCTACAGTAACCAAAACAGCATAGTACTCGTACCACAACAGAGATATAGACCAATGGAACAGAACAGAGTCCTCAGAAATAATACCACACATCTACAGCCATCTGATCTTTGACAAACCTGAGAGAAACAAGAATTGGGGAAAGGATTCCCTATGTGATAAATGGTGCTGGGAAAATTGGCTAGCCAGAAGTAGAAAGCTGAAACTGGATCCTTTCCTTCCCTTATACGAAGATTAATTCAAGATGGTTTAGAGACTTAAATGTTAGACCTAATACCATAAAAACCCTAGAAGAAAATCTAGGTAGTACCATTCAGGACATAGGCATGGGCAAGGACTTCATGTCTAAAACACCAAAAGCAATGGCAGCAAAAGCCAAAATTGACAAATGGGATCTAATTAAACTAAAGAGCTTCTGCACAGCAAAAGAAACTACCATCAGAGTGAACCGGCAACTTACAGAATGGAAAAAATTTTTGCAATCTTCTCATCTGACAAAGGGTTATATCCGAATCTACAAAGAACTCAAACAAATATACAAGAAAAAAACAAACAACCCCATCAAAAAGTGGGAAAGGATATGAACAGACATTTCTCAAAAGAAGACATTCATAAAGCCAACAGACACAGGAAAAAATGCTCATCATCACTGGCCATCAGAGAAATGCAAATCAAAACCACAATGAGATACCATCTCACACCAGTTAGAATGGCAATCATTAAGAAGTCAGGAACAACAGGTGTTGGAGAGGATGTGGAGAAATAGGAACACTTTTACACTGTTGGTGGGATTGTAAACTAGTTCAACCATTATGGAAAACATTATGGCAATTCCTCAAGGATCTAGAACTAGATGTACCATATGACCCAGCCATCCCACTACTGGGTATATACCCAAAGGATTATAAATTACTCTACTACAAAGACACATGCACACGTATGTTTATTGCGGCACTATCACAATAGCAAAGACTTGGAATCAACCAAATGTCCATCTGTGACAGACTGGATTAAGAAAATGTGGCACATATACACCATGGAATACTATGTAGCCATAAAAAGGATGAGT
Organism: Trachypithecus francoisi; assembly: GCF_009764315.1. NCBI lineage: Eukaryota > Metazoa > Chordata > Mammalia > Primates > Cercopithecidae > Trachypithecus > Trachypithecus francoisi. The sequence goes on from NW_022680787.1 coordinate 52,520, forward strand.
TTGCATCCTTTGTAGGGACATGGATGCAGCTGGAAACCATCATTCTTAGCAAACTATCACAAGAAGAGAAAACCAAACACCACATGTTCTCACTCATAGGTGGGAACTGAACAATGAGTTCACTTGGACTCGGGAAGGATAACGTCACACACTGGGGCCTATCATGGGGAGGGGGCCTGGGGAGGGATTGCATATGGGAGTTATACATTATATAAATGATGAATTGATGGGTGCTGACGAGTTGATGGGTACAGCACACCAACATGGCATAAGTATACATATGTAACAAACCTGCACGTTATGCACATGTACCCTAGAACTTAAAGTATAATAAATAAATAAAAGAAACAAAATTGTGATGTAACTCTGTGAAATGAATTCTCACATCACAAAAGTGTTTCTCAGAAGGCTTCTTTCTAGTTTTTATCTGAGGATGTTTCCTATTTCACCATATTCCTCATTGCACTCCTGAATATCCCTTGCAGACACCATGAAAACAGTTTTAGCAACCTGCTCCAAGAAAAGAATTGTGCTACTCTGTGAGATGAATACTCACATCACAAAGCAGTTTCTCAGAAATGTTCTATCTACTTTTTAACTGAGAATGTTCCCTTTTTCACCATAGGCTACAATGCGACCTGAAATAGCCCTTCTCAGATTCTAGAAAAAGAGTCCTACCAAGATGCTCCATAAAAAGAATCGTATAAATCTGTGAGATGAATTCACAATCAGAAAGCAGTTTCATAGAAAGCTTCTTTTTAATTTTTATCTGAGGATATTTAGTTTTTCACCACCAGCCTCATTGGCCCATGAATAACCCTTTGAAGTTTCCATGAAAATAGTGTTAGGAAATTGCTCCATGAAAAGAAAAGTGTAAATCTGTGAGCTGAATTCACACAACACAAATAGTTTCTCAGAAAGCTTCTTTTTGGATTTGTCTATGGATATTTCCTTTGTCACCATAGGCTTCAATGCGTTCCAAAACTTCCTATTGCAGATTCCATGAAAAGAGTTTTACTAAACTGCTCCAAGAAAAGAATCGTACTACTCTGTGAGATGAATACACACACCACAATGCAGTTTCTCAGAAAGCTTTTTTCTAGTTTTTATCTGAGGATATTTCCTTTTTCACCATAGGCTTCAATCCGATCCAAAATATCCCTTCTCAGATTCCTCAAAAACAGTGCTACTAAATGGCTCTACGAAAAGAATGGTGTACATCTGTGAGATGAATTCACAAATCACAAAGCAGTTTAGTAGAAAGCTTCTTTCTAGTTTTTATATGACGATATTCCTTTGTCACCATAAGCTTCAATAGGCTCCGAAATATCCGATTGCAGATTCTAAGAAAACAATGTTAGAAAACTGCTCAATGAAAACAGCAACATTGTAACACTCCAAGATGAATTCTCACATCACAAACAAGTTTCTCAGAAAGATTCTAGTTTTTGTCTGAGGATATTTCCTTTGTCTCCATAAGCTTCAATGTGTCTCGAAATATCCCATTCCAGATCCCAAGAAAGCAGTGTAAGCAAACTTCTCAATGAAATGAACAGTGTAACTCTGTGAGATGAATTCACACATCACAAATCAGCTTCTTGGAAAGCTTCTTTCTAGTTTTTGTCTGAGGATATTTCCTTTTTCACCATGGGCCTCAATGAGCTCCCAAATACCCCTTTGCAGATGCCACGAAAATAGTGTTAGCAAACTTCTTAATGAAAAGAATGGTGTAACTCTGTGAGATGAATTCACACATCACAAAGCAGATTCTCAGAAAGTTTTTTGTTTCTTATCTGAGGATATGTCCTTTGCCACCACAGGCTTCAATGTGATCCAAAATATCCCTTCTCAGACTCCCTAAAAACAGTGCTACAAAAGCAATCCATGAAAAGAGTCGTGAAACTCCGTGAGATGAATTCACACATCACAAAGAGGTTTCTCACAAAGTTTCTTTCTAGATTTTATCAGAATATTTCCTTTGTCACCATAGGCTTCAATGCATTCCAAAATATTCCTTCTCAGATCCCCAAAAGCAGTGCTACGAAACTGTTCCATTAATAGAATGGCATAATTCTGCGAGATGAATTCACATATCAAAAAGCTGTTTCTCAGAAAACGTATCAAAGCTATTTATCCAATAGCTTCTCTACAGTTTTTGTCTGAAGTTATTTCCTTTTTTACTGAAAGCCTGTAGGAACTCCCCAATATCCCTTTGCAAATTACATTAAAATAATGCTACCAAACTACTCAAGGAAAACAATGGCTTAATTCTATGTGATGAATACATGCATCACAAATAAATTCTCAGAAAGCTTCTTTCTAGTTTTTATCCCAGGATATTTCCTTTTCCACCATCAGCTTCCATTTGCTTCCAAATATCCCTTATCAGACACGACAAAAATAGTGCTAACAAAGGGCTCCATGAAAAGAATCATGTAAATCAGTGACATGAGTTGATATATCACAAAGCAATTTCTCAGAAAGCTTCTTTCTAATTTTTGTCTGAATATATTTCCTTACTCACCCTAAGCTTCAATGTATTCCCAAATATAATATTAATATTGCATTTTCCACGAAAACAGTGTTATCAAACTGTTCAATGAAAAGAATGGTGTAAATCTGTGAGATGAATTCAAACATCAGAAAGCAGTATCTTTGAAAGCTTCTTTCTAGTTTTTATCTGAGAATACTTCCTATTCACTGTAGGCGTCAATGTGCTCCCAAATATCCCTTTGCAGATTCCATGAGAACAGTTTTATCAAACTGCTCCGAGAAAAGAAAGGTGTAACACACTGAGATGAAGTCACACATCACAAAGCAGTTTCTCAGAAATCTTCTTCTGAGGATATTTCCTTTCTCACAACAGGCTTCAATGCACTCCAGAATATTACTTTTCAAATTCCAACAAAACAGTGTTAGAAAACTGTTCCATGAAAAGAAAGGTGTAACTCTGTGAGTTGAATTCACACAAAATAAAGAACTTTCTCAGAGGGCTTCTTTCTAGTTTTTATCTGAGGATATTTGATTTTTCACCACAGGATTCAATGCCCTCCCAAATATCCCTTTGCAGATTCCATGAAAAGAGTATTATCAAACTGCCCCTTGAAAAGAAATGTCTAACTCTGTGATATGAATTTGCACATCATGAAGAAGTTTTTCAGAAAGTTTCTTTCTATTTTTTATCTGAGGATATTTCCTTTGTCACCATAGACTTAAATGCCATCCAAATATCCCTTCTCAGATTCCTCAAAAACAGTGCCACCACAATGTTCCATGAAAAGAATCATGTAAATCAATGAGATGACTTCACAAATCACAAAGCAGTTTCTCAGGAGTTTTCTTTCTAGTTTTTGTCTGAGGATATATTATTTGTCTCCCTAAGCTTTAATGCACTCTGAAATATCCCATTGCAGATTCCAAGAAAACAGTGTTAGAAAACTGCTCAATGAAAAGAATAATGTAACTCTGTGAGATGAATTCACACATCACAAAGCAGCTCTCAGAAAGCTTGTTTTGTTTATTTTCTGAGGATATTTCCTTGGTCACCTAGGCTTTAATGCACTGCGAAATATCCTATTACAGATTCCACGAAAACAGTGCTATCAAACTGCTCAATGGAAAGATCGGTGTTACTCTGCAAGATGAATTCACACATCACAAAGTACTTACTCAGAAAGTTTCTTTCTAATTCTTATCTGAGGATGCTTCCGTTGTCACCCTAGGCTTCAATGCAATCCAAAATATCCCTTCTCAGACTCCCCAAAAACAGGCCTACCAAACTGCTCCATGAGAAGCATCATGTAACTCTGTGAGATGAATTATCGGATCAGAAAGTATTTTCTCAGAAAGTTTCTTTCTAGTTTTTATATGAGGGAATTCCCTTGGTCACTTTAAGCTTCAATGCGCTCTCAATTATCCCTTTTGAGAATCCAAGATAATGATGTTAGCAAACTGCTAAATGAAAAAAATGGCATAACTGTGTGAGATGAATTCACACATCAGAAAGAAGTTTCTCAGAAAGATTCTTTCTAGTTTTTATCTGATGATATTTCTTTTTTCACTGTAGGTCTCATTGCGCTCCCAAATATCCCTTTGCAGATTCCACCAAAACAGTGTTAGCAAACTGCTCCATGAAAAGAAAAATGTAACTCTGTGAGTTGAATTCAAAAATCACAACGAACTTTCTCAGAAAGCTTCTTTCTAGTTTTTATCTGAAGCTATTTCCTTTGTCACCATAGGCCTCAATGCAATCCAAAATATCCCTTCTCAGATTCCCCAAAAACAGTGCTACCAAACTGTTCCATGAAACAAATCATGCAACTCCATGAGATCAATTCACAAATCACAAAGCAGTTTCTCAGAAATCATCTTTCTAGCTTTTGTCTGAGGATATTTCCTTTTGCACCATAGGTCTCAATAAGCTCTCGAATATCCCTTTGCAGATTCCACAAAAACAGTGTCACAAAACTGCTCAATGAAAATATTGGTGTAAATCTGTGAGATGAATTAACACATCACAAAGTAGTTTCTCGAATGTTTCTTTTTGGTTTTCTGTCTGAGGATATTTCCTTTGACACCATAGGCTTCAATGTGCTAAAAAATATCCTACTGCAGATTCCACAAGAACAGTGTTAACAAACTCCTCCATGAAAAGAATCGTGTGACTCTGTGAGATGAATTCACACATCACAAATAAGCTTTTTAGAAAGTTTCTTTCTAGTTTTTATCTGCCGATATTTGCTTTGTCAACCTAGGTTTCAATGCGATCCAAATTATCCCTCCTCAGATACCAATAAAACAGTGCTACCCAACAGCTCCATGAAAAGAATGGTGTAACCCTGTGAGATGAATTTACACATCCAAAAACTGTTTCTCAGAAGGCTTCTTTCTAGTTTTCATCTGAGGATATTTCCATTTTCACCATATTCCTCAATGTGCTCCTGAATATCGAATTGCAGATTGAATGAAAAATGTGTTAGCAAATTTCTCAATGAAAAGAACTTAGAAACTCTGTGAGATAATTTCACACATGACAAAGGAGTTTCACAGTAAGCTTCCTTTTGGTTTTTATCTGAGGATATTTCCTTTGTCAACACAGACTTCAATGTGCTCTCAAATACCCTATTGCAGATTCCACGAAAACAGTGTTAGCAAACTGCTGAATGAAAAGAACAATGTAACTCTGTTAGATGAATTCACATATTATATAGCAGTTTCTCAGAAATCTTCTTTCTAGTTTTTATCTGAGGATATTTCCTTATTCGCTATAGACCTCAATACGCTCCCAAATATTCCTTTGCAGATTCCATGAAAACAGTGTTAGCAAACTGCTCCATGAAAAGAAAGTTGTAAGTCTGTGAGATGAATTCACACATCCTAAACACCATCCTCAGAAACTTTCTTTCTAGTTTTTATCTGAGGATATTCCCTTTCTCACCATAGATTTCATGAGCTCCCAAATATCCCTTCTCAGACACCACAAAAACAGTGATGTCAAAGTGCTCCCTCAATTGAAGTGTATAGATCTATGACGTGAATGCACATTTTACAAAGGAGTTTCTCACAAAGCTTCTCTCCAGTTTTTACGTGAAGATATTTCATTTTTCACCACTGGACTCTATGCACTCCCAAATATCCCTTTGCAGATTCCACAAAAACAGTGTTGTCAAACTGCTCCATGAAAAGAAAGGGGTAACTCTGCAAGATGAATTCACACATCATGAAGAAGTTTCTCAGAAAGCTTCTTTCTAGTTTTTATCTGAGGATATTTCCTTTGTCACCATAGGCTTCAATTCTCTCTGAAATATCAGATTGCAGAATCCAAGAAAACAGTATAAGCAAACTGCTCAATGCAAAGAACAGTGTACCTCTCTGAGATGAATTCACCCATTACAAAGCAGTTTTTCAGAAAGCTTCTTTCTAAGTTTTATCCGAGGATACTTTCTTTTTCTATTTAGGCCTCAAGGTGCTCCTAAATACCCATTCCAGATTCCAGGAAATCTGTGTTAGAAAACTTCTCCATGAAAAGAAAAGTGTAACTCTGTGAGATGAATTCACACATCACAAAGAAGTTTCTCAGACATATTCTTTCTATTTTTTAGCTGAGGATATTTCCTTTGTCACCTGAGACTTCAATGCGATAAAATATATCCCTTCTCAGAGTCCCCAAAAACAGTGCTACCAAACTGCTCCATGAAAAGAGAGGTGTAACTCCGTGACATCAATTCACAAATCTCAAAGGAGTTTCTCAGACATCTTCTTTATAGCGTTTATCAGAAGATATTTCCTTTGTCACTATAGTCTTCAATGTGATCAAAAATATCCCTTCTCAGATTCCCCAAAAACAGTGCTAACAAACTGCTCCATGAAAAGTATTGTATAACTCTATGAGATGAATACACAAATCACAAAGCAGTTTCTCAGAAAGTTTCTTTTTAGTTTTTGTCTGAGGATATTTCTTTTATCACCATAGGCCTCAATGCACTCGTGAATATCCCTTTGGAGATTCCCTGACAATAGTGTTAGCAAACTGCTCCATGAAAACAATGGTGTAAATCTGTGAGATAAATTAACACATCACAAAGCAGTTTCTCAGAAAGTTTCTTTTTGGTTTTTGTCTGAGGATATTTCCTTTTTCACCATAGTCTTCAATGTGCTCCAAAATATCCTGCTGCAGATTCCATGAAAACAGTGTTAGAAAACTACTCCAAGAAAAGAATCATGTAACTCTGTGAGATGAGTTCACACATTACAAAGAACTTTCTCTGAAAGCTTCTTTCTAGTGTTAATCTGAGGTTATTTCCTTTGTCACCAAAGGCTTCAATCCAACCCAAAGTATTCCTTCTCAGACTCCCTAGAAACAGTGTTACCAAGCTGTTCCATGAAAAGAATGGTGTAACTCTGTGAGATGAATTCACATATCACAAAGATGTTTCTCAGAATATTTCTTTCTAATTTTTATCTGAGGATATTTCCTTTCTCACAATAGGCCTCCATGCACTCCCAAATATCCTTTTGAAAATTCCACGAAAGTGGTGTTAGCAAACTCTTCTGTGAAAAAAAATCGTGTACCTCTGTGAAATAAATTCAGGCGTCACAAGGAAGTTTCTCAGAAAGCATCTTTCTATTTTATATCTGAGGATAATTCGTTTGCCATGCTAGGCTTCAATGTGATCATAAATGTTCCTTCTGACATTAACCAAAAACGGTGTTACCAAACTTCTCCATGAAAAGAAAGATTAAATCTGTTGGATGAATTCCCACATCACAAAGCAGTTTCTCAGAAAGATTCTTTTTGGTTTTTGTCTGAGGATATTTCCTTCATCACCATAAACTTCAATGTGCTCCAAAATATCCCGATGCACATTCCAAGAGAATAGTGTTAGCCAACTTGTCAATCAAGTAACACTGTGAGATGAATTCACATGTCACAAAGCAGTTTGTCAGAAGGCTTCTTTCTAGTTTTTATCTGAGACTATTTCCTTTGTCACCATTGTCTTCAATGTAATCCAAAATATTCCTTCTCAGCTTCCCCAAAAACAGCTACCAAACTGCTCCATGGATAGAATCATGCAACTCTGTGAGATGAGTTCACAAATCACAAAGAAGTTTCTCAGAAAGCTTCTTTCCAATTTTTATCTCAGGATATTTCCTTTGTCACCATATGCTTCAATGCAATCTGAAGTATCAATTCTCAGATCCCCCCAAAACAGTGCTACCTAACTGTTCCATGAAAAGAACGGTGTTACACTGTGAGAGGAATTTACACATCATGAAGAACGTTCACAGAAAGCATCTTTCTAGTTTCTTTCTGAGGATATTTCCTTTGTCACCATAGGCTTCAATGCAATCCAAAATATCCCTCTCAGATTCCCCCAAAACAGTGCTATCAAACTGTGCCATGAATAGAATCGTGTAACTCTGTGAGATAAATTCAGAAATCACAAAGCACTTTCCCAGAAAGCTTCTTTCTAGTTTTTGTCTGAGGATATTTCCTTTGTCACCCTAAGTTTCACTACACTCTGACATATCCCATTGCAGATTCCAAGAAAACAGTGTAAGCAAACTGGTCATTGAAAAGTACAGTATATCTCTGTGTGATGAATTCACACAACACAAGGCAGTTTCTCAGAAAGCTTCTTTCTAATTTTTATCTGAGGTTATTTCCTTTTAAACTATAGGCCTCAATGCACTCCAGAATATCCTATTGCAGATTACAGGAAAACAGTGTTAGCAAACTGCTCCATGAAAAGAAAGGTGTAACCTGTTAGTCGAATTTACTCATCACAAAGAAGTTTCTCCGAAAGCTTCTTTCTAGTTTTTATCTAAGGATATTTCCTTTGTCACCATAGTATTCAATGCAATACAAAGTATACCCTCTCAGATTCCAAAAAAATACTGCTACCAAACTGATCTATGAAAAGAATCATGTAACTATGAGATGAATTCACAAATCACAAAGTGGTTTCTCAGAAATCTTCTTTCTAGTTTTTATATGAGGATATTTCCTTTGTCACCCTAAGCTTCAATCGGCTTTGAAATAATCTATTGCAAATTCCAAGAAAACAGTGTTAGCAAACTTCTCAATGAAAAGAATGGGGTAACTCTGTAAGTTGAATTCACACATCACAAAGCAGTTTATCAGAATGCTTCGTTCTAGTTTTTATCTGAGGATACTTCCTTTCTCACCATAGGCCTCATGTCCTCCCAAATATCCCTTTGCAGACTGCACAGAAAAAGTTTAACCAAACTGCTACATAAACAGAAAGGTATAACTCTGTAAGACAAATTCCCACATCACCAGCAAGTTCTCATAAAGCTTCCTTTTTGTTTTTAATCTGAGGATATTTCATTTGTCGCCATAGGTTTCAATGTGATCCAAGATATCCATTCTCAGATTCCCCAAAAACACTGCTACCAAATTGATACACGAAAAGAATAGTGTAACTCTGCGAGATGAATTCACAAATCACAAAGCAGTTTCTCAGAAAGCTTCTTTGTAGTTTTTTTCTGAGGATATTTCCTTTGTCAATGTAAGCTTTGACGTGCTCTGAAGTATCCCACTGCAGATTCCAAGAAAACAGTGTTAGCAAACTGCACCATGAAAAGGAAGGTGTATCTCTGTGAGGCGAATTCACAGTTTAAAAGAAATTTCTCAGAAAACTTCTTTCTAGTTTTTATCTGAGGATATTTGCTTTGTCACCATAACCTTCCTGTGATCCAAAATACTCCCTCTCAGATTCGCCATAAACAGTGCTACCGAACTGCTCCATGAAAAAAATGTTGTAATGCTGTGAGAAGAATTAACACATCACAGTGTTGTCTCAGAATGCTTCTTTCTGGATTTCATATCAGGCTATTTCCTTTTCCACCATAGGCTTCAATGCGCTCCCAAATATTCCTTCCAGACACCACAAAAACAGTGATGCCAAAGTGCTCCCTCAACAGAAAAGTTTGACTCTATGAGATGAATGCACACATCACAAAAAGTTTCTCAGAAAACTTCTCTCCGGTTTACCTGAAGAATTTTCTTTTTCACCTTATACCTCTATGTGCTCCCAATATCCCTCTGCATATTCCACAAAAACAGTGCTACCACACTTTACAATGAATAGACAGGTTTATCTCTGTGAGACAAATTCACACTTCACAAAGCAGTTTCTCACGAAGCTTCTTTCTAGTTTTTATCTGAGGATATTTCCTATTCTGCCTTAGGTTTCAATGCACTACATAGTATCCTTTCTCAGACACCATAAAAGCAGTGATGTGAAAGTGCTCCCTCAGCGGAAATATTTATCTCTATGAAATGAATGCACAAATCACAAAGGAATTCCTCAGAAAGCTTCTCTCCAGTTTTTACTTGAAGATATTTCCTTTTTTGCCATTGGACTCTATGGGCTCCCGAATATCCCTTTGCAGATTCCACAAAAACAGTGTTACCAATCTGCTCAATGAAAAGAAAGATTTAACTCTGTGAAATGAATTCACACATCACAAAACCGTTTCACAAAAGCCATCTCTCCAGTTTTTATCTGAAGTGGTTTCTTTTTTCACCGTAGGTCTCTAGGAGTTCCCAGATATCCCTTTGCAGATTCCACAAAAACAGTGCTACCATACTGATCCATGAAAAGAATCATATAACTCCCTGAGATGAAATAACACATCACAAAGCCGTTTCTCAGGAAACTTCTTTCAAGTTTTTATCTGAGGGTAATTCCTTTTTCATTATAGGCCTCAATGCATGCAGAAATATCTGAGGATATTTTCTTTTTCACCTTAAGATTCAATGAGCTCCAAAATATCCCATTTCAGATATCAAGTAAACAGTGTTAGCAAACTGCTCAATGAAAAGAACAGTTTAACTCTGTAGTTAAATTCAAACATCATAAAGTAGTTTCTCAGAAAGTTTCTTTCTACTTAATATCTGAGGACTTTTTTTTAATACAGGCCTCAATGCACTCCCAAATATCACTTTGGAGATTCCATGAAAGCAGTGTTAGCAAATGGCTCCATGAAGACAAAGGTGTATCTCTGTGAGATGAATTCACACATCACAAATAAGTTCCTCAGAAAGCTTCTTTCTAGTTTATATCTGAGGATATTTTCTTTGTCACCATAGTCTTCAAGACGATCCAAAATTTCCATTCTCAGATGCCCCAAAAAGTGCTACCAAATTGCTCCATGATAAGAAATCAGAAAGCAGTTCTTGGAAAACTTCTTTCTAGTTTTTGTCTGAGGATATTTTCTTTTTCACTATAGGCCTCAATGCATTCCAAAATATCCCTATGCAGATTCCACGAAAACAGTGTTAGCAAACTGCTCAATGAAAAGAAAGATTTAACTCTGTGAAATGAATTCACACATCACAAAGCAGTTTCTCAGAAAGCTTCTCTCCAGTTTTTATCTGAGGATACATACTTTTTCACTATAGAACTCAATGTGCTCCAAAATATCCCATTACAGATTCTGCAAAAACTGCATTAGCAACCTGCTTCATGAAAGAAAGGTGTTGCTCTGTGAGATGAAAACACATAACACAAAGAACTTCTAAGAAAGCTTTTTTCTTGTATTGATCTGAGGATATATCCTTGGTTACTATAGGCTTCAATGCGATCCAAAATATCCCTTCTTAGATTCCCCAAAAGCAGTGCTACTAAACTGCTCCATGAAAAGCATATTTTATCTTTGTGAGATGAATTAGCACATCACAAGTGGTTTCTCTGGAAGCTTTTTCTACTTTTTATCTGAGGATATTTTCTTTTTCACTATAGGCCTCAATGCATTCCAAAATATCCCTATGCAGATTCCACGAAAACAGTGTTAGCAAACTGCTCCATGAAAAGAAAGGTGTAAATAAGTGAGACGAATTCACACATCACGACGAACTTTCTCAGAAAGCTTCTTTTTAGATTTTATTTGAGGATACTCCCTTTGTCACCACAGGCATCAATGGGATCCAAAATATCTCTTCTCAGATTCCCCCAAAACAGTGCTACCAAACTTAACCATGAAAGGAATTGTGTAACTCTGTGAGATGAATTCAAGAATCACAAAGCAGTTTCTCACAAAGATTCTTTCTAGCTTTTGTCTGAGGATACTTCCTTTGTCACCAAATGCTTCAATACACTCCAAAATATCCCATTGCAGATTCCAAGAAAACAGGGTTAGCAAACTGCTGAATGGAAAGAACAGTGTAACTCTGTTAGATGAATTCACTCATCACAAGCTAGTTTCTCAGAAAGTTTCATCATAGTTTTTATCTGAGGACATTTCATTTATCACCGTAGGCCTCAATGTGCTTGCAAATACCCCCTTGGATATTCCACGAAAACAGTGTTAGCAAACTGCTCCACGAAAAGGAAGCTGTAAGTCCATGGGATGAATTCACACATCACAAAGACTTTCTTAGAAAGCTTCTTTTTTGTTTTATCTGAGGATATTTCTTTTGTCACCATAGTCTTCAATGCAATCCAAAATATCCCTGTTCAGATTCCCCAAAAACAGTGCTACCAAATTGCTCCATGAAAAGTAAGGTGTCACTCTGTGAGATGAATTCACAAATCAGAAAACATTTCTCAGAAAGCTCTTTTTGGTTTTTATCTGAGTATATTTCCTCTGTCACCATAGGCCTCAATGCAATTAAAAATACCCCTTCTCAGATACCCCCAAAACAGTGCTGAAAACTGATCCATGAAAAGTATTGTTTAACTCTGTGAAATAAGTTAATATATCACAAAATGGTTTCTCAGAAAGTTTCTTTCTAGTTTTTCTATGAGGGTATTTCCTTTGTCACCATCAGTTTCAATGCTTTGTGAAACATCCCATTGCAGATTCCAAGAAAAGAGTGTTGGCAAACTGCTCAATGAAAGGAGCAGTGTAACTCTGTGACGTGAATTCACACATCACAAAGCAGTTTCTCAGAAAGTTCTTTTTTTTTTTTCTGAGGATATTTCCTTTATCACCATAGGCTTCAAGCGATCCAAAATATCCCTTCTCAGATTCCCCAAAAACAGTTGTACAAAACTGACACAGATGAATTAACACATCACAAAATTCTTTCTCAGAAAGCTTCTTTCTAGTTTTTATATTTGGGTTGATTCCAAGTCTTTGCTATTGTGACTAGTGTGATATAAAGTATCCCTTCACAGATTCCCCAAAAACAGTGCTACAAAACTGCTCCCTGAAAAGAAAGGTGTAACTCTCTGAGATGAGTTCAAAAATCATAAAGAAGTTTCTCATAAAGCTTCTTTCTAGTTTTTGTCTGAGGATGTTTCCGTTGTCACCATAAGTTTCAATGCACTTCAAAATATCCCATTGCAGATTCCAAGAAAACAGAGTTAGCAAACTGCTCAATGAAAAGAACAGTGTAAATCTATGAGATTAATTCACATATCACAAAGCAATTTCTCAGAAAGACTTTTTTTGTTTTTATCTGAGAATATATATTTGACCCATAGGCTTCAATGTGTTCCCAAATATCCTCTTTCAGATTCCACAAAAACCATGTTATGAAACAGCTCAATGATAAGGAAGGTGTAAATGTGTGAGTTGAATTCACACATCACAAAGCACTTTTCAGAAAGCTTCTTTGTAGTTTTTATCTGAAAATACTTCCTTTTGCACTGTGGGCTGAATGTGCATGCAAGTATCCCCTTGCAGTTTCCACAAAAATAGTGTTAGCAAACTTCTCCATGAAAAGAAAGGTGTGACACTGTGAGATGAATTCACACATCACAAAGAACTTTCTCAGAAAGTTTCTTTCTACTTTTTGTCTGAGGATATTTCCTTTGTCACCATATACTTCAATGTAATTCAAAATACCCTTTCTTAGATTCCCCCGAAACAGTGCTACCAGCAGCTCCATGAAAAGAGTGGTGCAACTCTGTGAGATGAATTCTTACATCACAAAGTTGTTTCTCAGAAAGCTTCTCTTCAGTTTTTATCTGAGGATAATTCCATTTTCACTATATTCCTGAATGTGTGCCCAAATATTCCATTGCAGATTAAACGAGAAAAGTGTAAGCAAACTTCTCAATTCAAGGAAGAGTGTAACATTGTGATATGAATTCACACATCACAAAGCAGTTTCTCAGAGAGCTTATTTTTGGTTTATTATTTGGTTTATTATTTTCTTTGTCATCATAATCTTCAATGTGCTCTGAAGTATCCCGCTGCAGATTCCAACAAAACAGTGTTAGCAAACTGCTGAGTGACACGTACATTGTAACTCCATGGGATGAATTCACGCATCACAAAGCAGTTTCTCAGAAAGCTTCTTTCTAGTTTTTATCTGAGGATATTTCCTTTTTCACCATCAGCCTAAATGCGCTCCAAATATCCCTTTGCAGATTCCACAAAAAGAGTGTTAGGAAACTGTTCAATGAAAAGAGCAGTGTAGTTCTGTGAGATGAATTCACACATACAAAGAAGTTACTCAGAAGGCTTCTTTCCAGTTTTTATCTGAGGATATTTCCTTTGACACCATAGGCTTCAATGTGATCCAAAATGTTCCTTTTCAGATGCCCCAAAAACAGTGCTACCAAATTGATCCATGAAAAGAATGGTGGTACTCTGTGATATGAATTCAGAAATTAGAAAGCAGTTTCTCAGAAAGCTTCTTTCTAGTTTTTCTCTGAGGTTATTTCCTTCTACACCATAGGCCTCAATGCAGTCATGAACATCTCTTTGAAGATTCCAAGAAAATAGTGTTAGCAAACTGCTCCATGTAAAGAAAGGTGTAAATCTGTGAGAGGCATTCACACATCGCAAAGCAGTTTCTCAGAAAGATTCTTTCTAGTTTTTATTTGAGCATATTTCCTTTTTCACAATAGGCTTCAACTTGCTCCCAAATATCCTTTTGTAGATAACATGAAAACAGTGTTATCAAACTAGCCCATGAAAAGAAAGGTGCACCTCTGTGAGATGAATTCACACATCACAAAGTGCTTTCTCAGAAAGCTTCTTTTAAACTTTTATCTAAGGATATATCCTTTGTCACCATAGGCTGCAATGCTAATCACAATATCCCTTCTCATATTCCCCAAAAACAGTGCTACCTAACTGCTCCATGAAAAGTATAGAGTAACTCAGTGAGATGAATTCACAAATCTCAAAGCAGTTTCTCAGAAAGCTTCTTTCTGGTTTTTGTCTGAGGATATTTCCTTTGTCACCATAAGATTCAATTTGCTCAGAAATATCCCATTGTGGATTGCAAGAAAAGAGTGTTAGAAAATTGTTCAATGAAAAGAACCGTGTAACTGTGTGAGGTGAATTCACACATCATAAAACAGTTTCTCAGAAAGCTTCTTTTTGGTTTATCTGAGGATATTTTCTTTGTCACCATAGGCTTCATCGCACTCCCAAATATCCTATTGCAGATTCCTCAAAAACAGTGTAATCAAATTTCTCAATGCAAAGAAAAATGTAACTGTTTGAGATGAATTCACACATCACAAGGCAATTTCTCAGAATGCATCTTTGTATTTTTCATCTGAGTATATTTCCTTTTTCAATATAGGTCTCAATGTGCTCCCAAATGTCATTTTGAAAATTCCATGAAAACAGAGTTAGTAAACTGCTCCATAAGAAGAAAATTGTATCTCTGTGAGATGAATTCACACATCACAAAGCAGTTTCTTAGAAAGCTTTTTTTCTAGTTTTTATCTGAGGATATTTCCTTTGTCACCATAGGCTTCAGTATGATCCAAAATATCCCTTCTCAGATTCCCCAAAAACAGTGCTACCAAACTGATCCATGAAAAGAATTGTGTAACTCTGTGAGATGAATTCCAAATCACAAAACAGTTTCTCAGAAAGCTTCTTTCTAGTTTTTCTCTGAGGATATTTCCTTTTTCACCATAGGCCTCAATGCGCTCACAAATATCTCTTTGAAGATTTCGCGAAAATAGTATTAGCAAACTGCTCCATGAAAAGAAAGGTGTATATCTGTGAGATGCATTGACTCATCACAAAGCAGTTTCTCAGAAAGATTCTTTCTAGTTTTTATCTGAGAATATTTCCTTTTTCACCATAGGCTTCAACTCGCTCCCAAATATCCTTTTGTAGATATCACGAAAACAGTGTTATCAAACTGCTTCATGAAAATAAAGGTGTACCTCTGTGAGATGAATTCACTCATTACAAAGTACTTTCTCAGAAAGCTTCTTATAAGTTTTTATCTGAGGACATTTCCTTTGTCAGCATAGGCTTTAATGCTATCCAAAATATCACTTCTCATATTCCCCCAAAACAGTGTTACCTAACTGCTCCATGAAAAGTATTGTATAACTCTGTGAGATGAATTCACAAACCACAAAGTAGTTTCTCAGAAAAATTCTTTCTATTTTTTGTTGGGGGATATTTCGTTTTTTCACCCTAGGCCTCAATAGCTCACAAATATCCCTTGTAGATTCCACAAAAATAGTGTTAGCAAACTTGTCCATGAAAAGAAAGGTGTAAATTTGTGAAATGAATTCACGCATCTCAAAGCAGTTTCTCAGAAAGCTTATTTTAGGTTTTTGTCTGAGGATATATCCATTGTCACCATAATCTTCAATGCGCATCCAAATATCCTATTGCAGATTCCCCAACAACTGGGCTACCATACTGCTGCATGAAAAACATGGTGTAAATCTGTGAAACGAATTCACACATCACAAAGCTGTTTCTCAATAATCTTTTTACCAGTTCTTATCTGAAGACATTTCCTTTTTCACCGTATTTCTCTATGTGCTCCCTGATATCCTTATGCAGATTCCTCGAAAAATGTGTTAGCAAACTCCTCAATCAAAAGAACAGTGTAACATTGTGAGACGACTTCACACATCACAAAACAGGTTCACAGAAGTTTGTTTTTGGTTTTTGTCTGAGGATATTTCCTTTGTCACCGGAGGGTTCAATGCACTCCAAAATATACTGTTGCAGATTCCTCGAAAATAGTGTTATGAAACTGCTCAATGAAAAGTACTGTGTTTTCTCTGTAAGATGAATTCACACAACACAAAACAGTTTCTCAGAAAGTTACTTTCTAGTTTTTTGTCTGAGGATATTTCCTATTTCACCATAGGCCGAATGCGCTCCCAAATATTCCTTTGCACATTCCACAAAAACAGTTTTAGCAAACTGCTCCATGAAAAGAAAGGGGTAACTCTGTGAGATGAATTCACATATCACGAAGAACTTTATCAGAAAAATTCTATCTAGTTTTTATCTGAGGATATTTCCTTTGTCACCATAGGCTTCATTGCAAACAAATATATCCCTCCTCAGATTCCCTAAAAACCGTTTTACCAAACTGTTCCATGAAAAGAATCATGTAACATTGTAAGTTGAATTAACACTTCACAGAGCAATTTCTCAGAAAGCTTCTTTCTAGTTTTTATATGAGGATATTTCCTTTGTCACCATAAGCTTCAAAGTGCTCTAACTATCCCATTGCAGATTCCAAGAAAACAGTGTTTGCAAACTGCTCAATTAAAAGAACAATGTAACACTGTAAGATGAATTCACACACCACAAAACCACAAAGCAGTTTCTCAGAAACCTTCTTTCTGGTTTATATCTGTTGATATATCCTTTTCACTATAAGCCTCAATGTGCTCCCGAATAAACCTTTGCAGATTCCACGAAAACCGTGTCAGCAAACTGTTCCATAAAAAGAAAGATGTAACTGTGGGAGATGAATTCACACATTACAAAGCAGTTTCACAGAATGTTTCTTTTCGGTTTTTGTCTGAGGATATTTCGTATGTCACCACAGGCTTCAATGCTCTCCGAAATATTACAGATACAAAGAAAGCAGTATTGGCAAACTGCTCCATGAAACTAGTGGTGTAATTCCATGAGATGAATTCACACATCACAAAGCAATTTCTCAAAAAGCTTCTTTCCAGTTTTTATCTGAGGATATTTCCTATTACACCATAGGTCTCAACTTGCTCCCTAATATCACTTTGTAGATAGCATGCAAACATTGTTAGCAAACTGTTGCATGAAAAGAAAGGTGTTGCTCTGTGAGATGAATACACACATCATAAAGACGTTTCTCAGAAAACTTCTTTCCAGTTTTTATCTATTTATATTTCTTTGTCAACATATGCTTCAAGGCAATCCAAAATATCCCTCTCAGATTCCCCAAAAACAGTGTAACCAAACTACTCCATGAAAAGAATTTTGTAACTCTGTGAGATATATTCACAAATCATAAAGCAGTTTCTCAGAAAGCTTCTTTCTAGTTTTTGTCTGAGAACATTTCCTTTTTCACCATAGGCCTCGATGCACTCACGAATATTCCTTTGAGGATTCCATGAAAATAGTATTAGCAAACTCCTCCATGAAAAGAAAGGTAGAAATTTTTGATATGAATTGACACATCACAAAGAAGTTTCTCAGAAAGCTACTTTCTAGTTTTTATCTGAGGATATTTCCTTTGCCACCATAGACTTCAATGCAATCAAAAATATCCCTTCTCAGATTCCCCAAAAACAGGGCTACCAAACACCTTCATCAAAGTAATCAAGAAACCCTGTAAGATGAATTCACAAATCACAAAGCTGTTTCTCAGAAAGCTTCTTTTTGGTTTTTGTCTGAGTATATTTCCATTGTCAATATATGTTTTCATGCGCTCCCAAATAGCTTTTCTCAGAGCAAACTGCTCCAAGAAAAGAATCATGTAATTCTGTGAGAAGAATTCACACATCACAAAGCAGTTTCTTAGAAAGTTTTTTGTAGTTTTTAACTGAGGATATTTCCTCTGCCACCATATTCCTCAATGTGCTCTGGAATATCCATTGCAGATTCCATGAAAAAGGTGTTAGCAAACTTCTCAATGAAAAGAATGGTGTAACTAGCTAAGATGAATTCACACATCACAAAGCAGTTACACAGTAAGCTTCTTTTTGGTTTTTGTCTGAGGATATTTCCTTTGTCACCATTGGCTTCAATGAACTCTGAAATAACCTATTGCAGATTCCATGAAAACAGTGTCATCAAACTGCTCAATTAAATGAACAATGTAAATCTGTATGATGAATTCACACCTCACAGAGCTTTTTCTCAGTAAGATTCTTTCCAGTTTTTATCTAAGGATATTTCTTTTTCACTATTGGTCTCAATGCATTCCCAAATATCCATTTGCAGAATCCAAGAAAACAGTGTTATTAAACTGCTCCATGAAAGGAAACATGTAACACTGTGAGATGTATTCACACGTCACAAAGAACTTTCTTAGAACGTTCTTTCTAGTATTTATCTGAGGATATTTACTTTGTCACCATAGACTTCTATATGATCCCAAATATCCCTTCTCAGTTTCCCCAAAAATAGTGCAACCAAACTGCTACATGAAAAGAATCATGAACTTCTTGGAGATAAATTAACACATCACAAACGGTTTCTCAGAAAGCTTCTTTCTACTTTTTATATGAGGATGTTTCCTTTGTCAATGTAAGCTTCTGTGCACTCCAAAGTATCCTATTGCAGATTCCAAGAAAACAGTGTTACCAAACTGCTAAATGAAAAGAACAGTGTAACTCTGTGAGATGAATTCAAACATCACAAAGAGGTTTCGCAGAAAGGTTCTCTTTGGTTTTTATCACCATAGGCTTTAATGCCCTCCCAAATATCCTATTGCAGTTTCCACGAAAACAGTGTTATCAAACAGCTAAATGAAAAGAACACTGCAACTATGTGAGATGAATTCACATATCACAAAGCAGTTTTTCAGAAAGCTTCTTTTTATTTTTTATCTCAGGATATTTCCTTTTTCACTATAGGCCTCAATGTGCTCCCAAATATCCCCTTTTAGATTCCACAGAAACAGTGTAAGCAAACCACTCAATGAAAAGAACAGTGTAACTCTGTGACATGAACTCACACATCACAAGGCAGTTTCTCAGAAAGCTTCTTTCTAGTTTCAATCTGGCGATAGTTTGTTTTTCACCCTAGGACTCAAGGCGCTCCCAAATATCCCTTTGCAGATAACACGAAGAAAAGGTTACCAAACACCTCCATGAAAAGAACGGTGTAACTCTGTGAGATGAATTCACACATCACAAAGAACTTTTTCAGAAAGTTTCTTTCTTCTTTTTATCTGAGAATATTTCCTATGTCATCGTAGGCTTTAATGCTATACAAAGTATCCCTTCTCAGATTCCCCAAAAATAGTGCTACCAAACTGATCCATGAAAGGAATCGTGTAACTCTGTGATATGAATTAACACGTCATGAAGCTGCTTCTCAGAAAGCATCTTTCTGTTTTTTGTATGAGGATATTTAATATGTCACCATAAGCTTCAATGTGCTCCAAAATATCCCATTGCAGATTGCCAGAAGACAGCGTTAGCAAACTGCTCAAAGAAAAGAACAGTGTAACACTGTGAGATGAATTCACTATTGGTCTCAATGCCCTCCCAAATATCCCTTTGCAGAATCCAAGGAAACAGTGTTATTAAACTGCTCCATGAAACTGCACAAAGCAGTATCACAGAAAGCTTTTTTCTAGTTACTATCTGAGTATATTTCCTTTGCCACCATAGGCTTCAACATGATCCAAAATATCCCTTCTCAGATTCCCTAGAAACAGTGCTAACAAACTGTTCCATGGAATGATTCATGTAACATTGTGAGATGAATTAACACATCACAAAGCATTTTCTCAGATGACTTCTTTCTAGTTTTTATATGAGGATATTTCCTTTTCCACGATAGGCTTCAATGTGCTCCCAAATATCCCTTCTCAGACACCATCTATACTGTGATGCCAAAGTGCTCCATCAACAGAAACATTTAGCTCTATGAGATGAATGCACTCATCACAAAGGAGTTTCTCAGAAAGCTTCTGTACAGTTTTACTTGAAGATATTTCCTTTTTCACCATTGTTCTCTGTGCTCCCCAATATCCCTTTGCAGATTCAACAAAACAGTGTTACCAAACTGCTAAATAAAAAGAAAAGTGTAAATCTGTGAGATGAATGAACCCAGTACAAAGCAGTTTCTCAGAAAGCTTATTTCTAGTTCAAATCTGAGGATATTTCCTTTTTCACCCTAGGCTTCAAAGTGCTCCCAAATATCTCCTCTCAGATACCACAAAAACAGTGATGCCTAAGTGTTCAGTCAAAGAAAAGGTTAAAAACCTTCAGAGGAGTACACACATCACAAAACGGTTTCTGGAAAAGTTTCTCTCCAGTTTTTATCTGAAGTTATTTCCTTTTTCACTCTAGACCACCAGGAGCTCCCGAATATCCCATTGCAGAATCCATGAAAACAGTGCTAGCAAACTGCTCCATGAAAAGAAACCTGTAACTCTGTGACATGAATTCACCAATCACAAAGCAGTTTCTCAGAAAGTTTCTTTCTAGTTTTTATCTGAGGATATTTCCTTTGTCACCATAGGCTTCAATGCACTCCAAAATATCGTATTGCAAATTACATGAAAACAATGTTAGCAAACTGCTCAATGAAAGGAGTGGTGTGAATCTGTGATATGAATTCATACATCACAAAGCAGTTTTTCAGAGAGCTTCTTTCTGGTTTCTATCTGAGAATATTTCCATTGTCACCATAGGTTTCATTGAGATCCCAAATATCCTACTGCAGATTCCACGAAACAGTTTTATCAAACTGCTCAATGAAAAGAACAGTGTAAATCTACGATATGAATTCACACATCACAAAGCAGTTCCTCAGACAGCTTCATTCTAGTTTTTATCTTAGGATAATTCCTTTGTCACTATAGGCTTCAATGCGATCAAAAATATCCCTTCTCAGATTCCCCAAAAACAGTGCTACCAATCTGCTCCATAGAAAGAATCATGTAACTCTGTGTGATGAATTAACACATCACAAAGTAGTTTCTCAGAAAGCTTCTTTCTAGTTTTTTTATGTGGATATTTCCCTTTCCACTATAGGCTTCAATGTGCTCCCAAGTATCCCTTCTCAGATACCACAAAAACAGTGAGGCCAAAGTGCTCCCTCAACAGAAACATTTAACTCTATTAGATGAATGCCCACTTCACAACGGTGTTTCTCAGAAAGCTTCTTTCAACTTTGTACCTGAAGATATTTCCTTTTTCACCATTAGACTCTATGCACTCCCGAATATCCCTTTGCAGATTCCACAAAAACAGTGCTAACAAACTGCTCAATGGAGAGAAAGGTGTAACTCTGTGAGATGAATTCACCCATCACAAAACAGTTTCTCAGAAAGCTTCTTTCTAGTTTACATCTGAGGATATTTCCTTTTTCAACACTGGCTTCAAGGCTCTCCCAAGTATCTCCTCTCAGATACCACAAAAACAGTGAGGCCAAAGTGCTCCCTCAACAGAAACCTTTAACTCTATTAGATGAATGTGCACTTCACAAAGGTGTTTCTCAGAAAGCTTCTCTCAACTTTGTACCTGAAGATATTTCCTTTTTCACCATTGGACTCTATGCACTCCCGAATATCCCTTTGCAGATTCCACAAAAACAGTGTTAAAAAACTGCTCAGTGGACAGAAAGGTGTAACTCTGTGAGATGAATTCACCCATCACAAAGCAGTTTCTCAGAAAGTTTCTTTCTAGTTTTTATCTGAGGATATTTCCTTTTTCAACACTGGCTTCAAGGCTCTCCCAAGTATCTCCTCTCAGATACCACAAAAACAGTGAGGCTGAACTGCTCAATGAACAAAATTTTAAACTCTATGAGATGAATGCACATCACAAAACCATTTCTCAAAAAGCTTCACTGAAGTTTTTATCTGAAATTATTTCCTTTTTCACCATAGGCCTCTATGATCTCCTGAATATCCCTTTGCAGATTCCATATAAACAGTGCTACCAAACTGCTGAAAGAAAGCAAATGTGTAAATCTGTGTAATGAATTCATCCATTGCAAAGAAATTTATCAGAAAGCTTCTCTCTATTTTTTATTGAGGCTATTTCCTTTGTCACCACAGGCTTCAATGTGCTCCCAAATATAATATGGCAAATTCCATGAAAACAGTGCTATCAAAATGCTCAATGAAAACAACAGTGTAACTTTGTGAGATTAATTCACACATCACAAAGCAGTTTCAGAAAACTTCTTTCTCATTTTTATATGTGGATATTTCTGATTTCACTATACACATAAAAGCACCCCCAAATATCCCTTTGCACATTCCACAAAAAGAGTTTTAGAAAACTGCTTCATGAAAGAAAAGTGTAACTCTATGAGATGAAATCACGTATCACAAAGAAATTTCTGAGACAGCTTCTTTCTAGTTTTTATCTGAGGATACTACATTTGTCACCCTAGGCTTCAATGGGATTCAAAATATCCTTTTTCAAATTACCGAAAAACAGTGTTACGAAACTGATACATGAAAAGAATCCTGTAACTCTGTGAGATGAATTAACACATCACAAATCAGTTTCTCAGAAAGCATCTTTCTGGTTTTATATTAGGATATTTCCCTTTCACTATAAGATTCAATGTGCTCTGAAATATTCCATTGCAGATTCCAAGAAAAGAGTGTTAGCAAACTGCTCTATGAAGTGGAGTGGATTCACACATCACAAAGCAGTTTCTCAGAAAGCATCTTTTTGATGTTTTTTACTTATTTTTTTATTATACTTTAAGATCCAGGGTACATGTGCATAAC